>NW_024704780.1:0-162500 GCF_018977255.1 Callorhinchus milii | reverse complement strand
CTATCCTCTCTCCTCCTCTCTATCCTCTCTTTCTCCTCTCTCCTCTCTATCCTCTCTCCTCCTCTCTATCCTCTCTCCTCCTCTATCCTCTCTCCTCCTCTCTATCCTCTCTCCTCCTCTCTATCCTCTCTTTTCTCCTCTCTATCCTCTCTTTTCTCCTCCTCTCTATCCTCTCTTTTCTCCTCTCTATCCTCTCTCCTCCTCCTCTCTATCCTCTCTCCTCCTCTATCCTCTCTTTTCTCCTCCTCTCTATCCTCTCCTCGGCCCTCTCCTCCTCCTCCTCCTCTCTATCCTTCTCCTCTCTCCTCTATTCGCTCTTCTTCTCCTCCTTCTCTCAATCCTCTCTCTTTTCTTCTTCTTCTCCTCTCTATCCTCTCTCCTCTCTCTGGCCTTATTCTCCTCCTCTCTATCCTCTCTATCCTTCTCCTCTCTCCTCTCTATCCTCTCTTTTCTCCTCCTCTCTCCTCTCTCCTCTCTATCCTTCTCCTCTCTCCTCCTCTCTATCCTCTATTTTCTCCTCCTCTATTCTCTCTTCTCCTCCTCTCTATCCTCTCTCCTTCTTCTCCTTCTCTCAATCCTCTCTCCTTTCTGCTCCTCCTCTCTGGCCTTATTCTCCTTCTCTCTATCCCCTTCTCTCTATCTTCTCTCCTCTCTGGCCTTCTCCCTCCTCCCCTCTCTGTCATTATCCTCCTCCTCTCTATCCTCTTTCTCTCTCTCTGTCCTCTCTGCCCTTCCCTCTTTTTCCCTGCCCTTCTCTCTTCTCTCCCCCCTCTCTGCCCTTCTCTCCTCTCTTCTCCCCCCCAAACCTCCCTTCCTCGCCCCCCAAACCTCCCCGCCTCCCCCCCAAACCTTCCTTCCTCCCCCCAAATCTTCCCACCTCCCCCCCAAACCTTCCCACCTGCCCCCAATCCCGCCTCCCCCCAAACCTTCCCGCCTCCCCCCAAACCTTCCCGCCTCCCCCCAAACCTTCCTGCCTCCCTCCAAACCTTCCCGCCTCCCCCTTCCCCTTCTCCACAAGTTTAAAATTTTCTTCTCAAACCGTCTTTATTTCTCATTCCTTCCTCATAAATTTGACTTGTCATTTTTATACATTTCTCTGCCTCCGATAAACGCCTGTGCCCCGCAGACCTCACATGTGCAATATTGTAGCTTGAGTTCGCTACTGACTGCTCAGGTGCACAAACAATTATGTTTTTGGAAGATCACATATTTTCAAAATAATATCCCTGGTTTCTGCACCACAATGGCCTGCACTTACATAATATGTTTCATCTGAGAGATTGGGGTGGAGGAGAGGTCGACAGGAGATAGCTGAAGTGTCAAGGAGAGAGGATTTTAAAAAAAAGATCTAAAAATTGAGAGGGAATGAGGGAGTTAGGGTATGAGTCTCAAAGCACTTGACACTGCTGACTGGATACCTGAGCTGGAGTTGGGAACTGGGGGTGGGGATTGTAGAGAGGAAGATGACCAAAACCATGGTTAATGGGGTAAGTTTTGAGATAGGCCCTGAATGAGGGGAGGGAGGGTGTGGGTCGGAGGGACTCCAGGATCGAGTTCCATCACAGAAGATCAGAATGGCAGGAAGCCTGCCCGCTGATGGTAGTGTAATAATAATCCCTCCAAAAAACAAAACAATAATAAATTGGTCGTTTTCAATCCACGACTGTTTGTGGGACATTGCTGTGCGCAATTGGCTGCTGCGTTTGCCCACAAATATACAGTCAATTCACTTTACAGTATATTCTGTGAAACGCTTTGGGACGTCTAGAAGACGTGAAAAGCGCTATATCAAATGCAAGGATTATTATTATTATAGGGTGGAAGGGGGAGGGGAAAAATGGGCATGAAGATGGCCAGGGTTCGCTGAGCAAAGGGAGCTGCCAGGTTGGTGAATTTTTTAGGAGTTTACAGAGATAGGATGAGACAAGACCGTGAAAGGATTTGAGAGTGAGAACGAGGATCGTGAACTAGATCCACTGGAGGAATGGGGAGCCAATGGACCTAAGCAAGGATGGAGGTCATAGAATCACAGAGCCTGGTGTGGGAGAGGAGGACTGCAGAGTACCACAAAAGGTGCAGGCAATAGTTCCAAAATTACTGCACCAAATATTATGTTTTCTCTCAATAATAATAATAATCCTTGGATTTGATATAGCGCCTTATCACGTCTTCAAGATGTCTTCAAGCACTTCATAGAATATACCGAAAAGCAAATTGACTATATATTTTGCGGGCAAAATGCGGCAACCAATTGCGCACAGTCGTGGATTGAGTGACCATATTTTTTCATGAATTTTTTTTTGAAGAGATTATTACCCCCGTAAAAGCAATCCGCCAATCGACTAACAACCGGATTTCTATTTACTGCTCGGTAAACAGAGGTGTGTGGAGTAAGGAAACTACTTGCCCTCTCCACGAATTTGACCTGAAGTCCACTCGCTTGCGCGACGAGCTCTCTAGCCATTGAGCTACAGGACTCCACAATTTATATGCCACACAATGATATAATATTTACATTTGATGTTGCACCCTATCACATAATTGAGACATATCAAAGAGCTTCACAGGAATTACTGTAATGTGTAGTAAATGTGTCTTTGCAGGTGAACAGCAGTCAATTTGTGCACATCAATGGCTCACAAACAGTCATGAAGTGAATGACTAATTGTGGGTCAGTGACCCTTTATTTCATGCATTGGTATAATTTTATCTTTGCCACTACTTTGGGTTTGTTCCTCAACTATGGTTTCAGTTTTTCCCATTTGCGTAAATGATAAATGATTACTGGGGAGATCACAATTTAATACTCTTTACAGATTTGGGGCAATCTACTTCCGAAAGCGCAGTCAACTCTTGCAATTTCAGTATGGGTGCTGATGGAAATTAAACCACCTGATAATTTTCCAAACTAAATGTGTATATTTTGGTTTTGTTCTTCAATGGTGAAAGACCAGTAAAGAGTGATGACTCTTTAAGCTCTCCGGGATGCTATCTCGCGTGAAGGGCACTATATAAATGCAAGTTGTTGTTGTTTGTTGTTGACTCTATGGAGCATCTTGCAAGGCTGGAGAAAACACAACTGGGAGGAAACAAGATCAATGTCTTTAAAATACTGAAAGAAATAGGTGATGTAGGTAGATGCTCTATTGTAACTGCAGAAAGAACATTGGTATTATTATTATTATTATAGGAATAGATGCAGACTGAGATGCGCAAATACTCCAGATTATGGGACATAATGGCTTCTGTCTTGACGTAAGGAACTGGCTGGGTCAAATATAGTGATGGTGGGGGAGAGGGATTGATGCAAATTCTATGATTTTTTAAAATTGTCTTTGGGAAACAAAAGTAGCCAAACTTTCCCCTAGGATAGGAACATGAAACAGAAAGAAGAGAAGCCCAATCAGTTTATCAGATCTTGGAAGATCTTTTTAACCCAATTCGCTGCTCTATCGCCATCCCCCTTAATACCTGTTACCCAGGTATATCAGTCTCTATTTTAAATATTTCTATTCCTTCCGTCTCTACAGCTTTCTGGGGAAGAACGTTCCACAACTTCAAAACCCTCAGTGTGAAGAAATGCTTCCTTACTTCAGTTCTAACTATCTTAATCCTGATTTTAATGCTATGTTCCTTTGTAATGATTCCACTATCAAAGGGAAGAATCGTCCACTATCTAACCTATCAATTCCTTTCATTATTTAAATACCTAGACCTCCTATGTTTTAAGAAATTTAACTCCAGTCTACCAACCTTTCATCGCAGTTAAGTCTCCTCAGTGTTGACATTAATCTGGTGAACAATGGAGAGAAGGGGATATTGAGTCCACAATAGGCTCTGGGACATAAGTTATGTGTGATACGTTGATGTAGTGGCCTTGATGGCCACGCTTCCCTAATGTTAAATATTGTTCTCACTTTCTGGAATAAGCACGCCATTTAGCACCAGGAGCTTTAATCTAATATTCTTTTACATTTTAGAAAATCATCCAATCCTTGTTTTTGTATTGTTATGACCTAAGAGATTCATAATTGTTTTTCAGCAGAAGTTTGCAACTACTGTAGAAAATATGATGACTAAATATCACTGCATGAATTTGCATTTGATTAGTACAATACTGTAGAAGCTGTTGCGGAACGTTACTTGTTCTGTTGGGAAACTGGGTGGTCTCCCTACCAACCTGCCCGCTCCCTCCATTTATCGGGCTCTGGTCTGCTCCATGTCTCCCGCCCGACCTGCCCTACCATCGGTGGCCGGGCTTTCAGCCTCTCTGCCCCCACACTCTGGAACTCCATCCCACGCTCTCTTCGCTTCGCTTCCTCCCTTGCTTCCTTCGAGGCTGGTCTCAAGACCTTTTGCTTCAACCGTGCCTTCGGTCTCCCTCCCACCTCTCTGCCTTCCCTCACCCCTACCCCACCCGTCCCCCATGCTCGGGCCCCGACACCTGACTGTTCAGCGCTTTGGGACGTCCTCCCGACATGAAAGGCACTCTGTAAATGTAATTTTGTTGTTGTCTCAGTACTACGATATCTGTGTGACAAATAACAACACCCACTGAAATCATCTCCTAATTTCTCTGGAAGTCGCTGGGAACACTCAGCAGGTCAGGCAGCATCTTTGGAGAAAGGAAAGTGGGTTAACATTTCAGATTGATGACCTTTCATCAGAACTGATAAAGGTCATCGACCTGAAACATTAACCCACTTTCAACTCTTCATACATGGTGTCTGACCTGCTGAGTGTTCCCAGTGACTTGTTTTTATTTCAGATTTCCAGCATCTGCAATATTTTGCCTTTCTTCCCCCTTAATTTCTTTATTTTTCTAATTTCTCTATTGATCATGTTTTATTATTCAAACTGCAGGAACCTTAACTGTCAAAATACCCCATTCAATATCCTGTCAGTTGCGCAGTATTTTCGTAAATCATGTTTAGCTGTTTTATTTTACAATGTGCAATAACAATAAAGAGGCTCAATAAATGTACCAGAGACAGGTGGAGATTTGAGTGCATGTTGCAGCTTTACAGTATGATACATTGTGCTAAAACGGTGAGCAATCAACTCTATTAAAAGTGGAAGTCTTCGTTATTTGTATCATTTGAACTATGTGAAAGCCTCAGCTTTGAAGAGAAAAAAAATTGCAATTATTTCATAACACATCAAAACATCTCAATGTATTTGACACATAATTACTGTGAAGTATTTGTAGTACAAACACAGTACCCCAGCAAGGTCTCATGAGCAGCCATGAAGTGAATGACCAGTTAATCTGGATGATTGTTGGTAGTGTAACATAATCTTTAATGTCCACATGATGAACATGCAGACAATACCTTGATGTAACGTTTTATGAGAAGGATGGCACCTCCAATAATGCAGGGCTTGGAGGGATTAAGCTCCCAAGGGTTGGTTTATGACTGGGTTTCCTGCCTGTATAAAACACTTGATGCCAGTGATTCCAGTCTTGTTTAACGTGGAAGGCAGGGAATTATAGGTATCTTAACTTGACACCTCCAAAAGAGGAATATTTAAAGAATTACAAAGTAAACTATTCTACAGATAAATCATTTGATTTTATTGGATTGATTATTGTTGATTATTCTTTAAGGGAGTAACTTGCTGAGTGAATGAAGATAATATAGTTAATATTAGGGATTTTAATTTTCTCTTTATGCAAGTGCTAAACTAAACATGTGCTAAGTTGGTATTTCACAATATCCACATGGTCATTTTAAATAGGACAATTTTGTGACATCAAATACAATTGGGATGCAACTTGTAGTGTAATAATGAATGGGTACACACAATTGGAATCCATACAAAATGCAATTTGGACAAAATAACTACAAAAGGAGAGAGACCCAGAGAAACTCAAAGATAAAAGCTTCAATCACCAAGAGGTGGAATTGTTGCTTGCTGAAACTTTGGCATACGAAAGGAACCCCCGGCCAAAGCGACATATCTGGTATAAGAAAAATAGCTCAAATTTGAATACTGCGTCTGAAATTACACCTGGAAGCAATACAGAAGATGTTACTGATGGCAAATGGCATGCCTGAGAAAAATTGACTCCTAGTCGAGCACTCCCTCAGGGCTTCAGGGAGTGACTCAAGTATCGAGGAACAACCTAATGCTGGTGGAGGAGACAGCTGTCCAGACACTTGTACCAGAGGTAGTTGCTGGTCTGCATGTGATACAGGTTGATTGTGACAACATCGCTTCAAAACCACCTGAAGGGAAGCCATCACCCAACAAGTTCTGATTCTTTTGTCATTTATGCTTGTTTCACAATTTGTTTCAGGATGTTTTTGTGCTTGAACAAACTATGTTGAAAAACAGGAGAGTTTGTATATACATAATGCATACAATGGCTGACACAGTGCATTAACTACATTCCTTTGTTCATAGTACTATAGTCCACATTATCATGAACTTGGAAGGGCATTATTAATGTATATAGAGAGGAGTAGGTTACTGACACTGACTCCTGTGCTCAAGTTTCGTATAGGCTTTGGATTCTTCCCACTCAGCTCTCGTTAACCCTGTAAGTCAAAGCTCTACCAGGTTGGGTGGTCCTAACTGGACAATAATAATAATCCTTGCATTTAATATAGCGCTTTTTCACGTCTTCTAGACGTCGCAAAGCGCTTCACAGAATAGACTGTAAAGTGAATTGACCGTATATTTGTGGGCAAAATGCGGCAACCAATTGCGCACAGCAGTGTCCCACAAACAGTCGTGCATTGAAAATGACCAATTTATTATTGTTTTGTTTTTTTGGAGTGATTATTATTAGGTGTGTGGAGTAAGGAAACTTGCCCAAGCTTTCGCCCTGTCTGGAATTGAACCGCAGGTGCTCTAACCATTGAGCTACAGAACTCCACAAATAGGAACAGGAGTAGGCCATTTGGCCCCCCGAGCCTTCCCAGCCATTTAATAAGATCATGGCTAATCTTCTAACCTAATTCCATTTACCCGCTCTATCCCCATATCCCTTAATCCCTTTTAAAAAATCTATCGATCTCAGTCTTGAATATTTTCAATGACTGAGCATCCACAGCCTTCTGGGGTAAAGAATTCCATAACTTCACTACCCTCTGAGTGAAGAAATGTTTTCTCAACTCAGTTCTAAAGGGCTGACCTTTAAACCTGAGACTATGATCCCTAGTTTCAGATTCTCCAACCAGGGAAAACAGTCTCACACTATCTACCCTGTCAAGACCCTTAAAAATCTTATAAGTTTCTATAAGATCACCTCTAATTCTTCTATGTTCTCGCTTGCAAGGCAAATGCTCTAACCACTGAGCTGCAGGACTCCACAGCTACAGGACACCACAAGAAGGCTGAAAGCCTGGCAGGCAATGCTGTCAATGGCAAGCTATGCGGTTTAGCTGGTTAAACTCCAGCAGTACCCCAACCATATTCTGGGGTCCCCAAACCTGGGCTCGTGCCAACCTGTGCCTAACACTTTCTGGAATTAGGTGAGCAGGATGCACCCCTCCAAGGAGAGAGTGCACATTCAATTCCAATAAACATCTCTGGAATTCTCATGTATAAATGGGATGCGTGGAACTCTGTTTGATTTGGATACTCTTAAGCATGGCGATGTGTCTGACATCCATCTGACCCTCCAAAAATGCAAAAGAGTCAAAACAAAAATGCAACTTGCGCAGCAAAAAATTCAGTTTTTCCCCAAGATGTAAATATTGGTACTGATACATGTAAGTTAAGGAAGATAATGTGTACCTCTATTCTCTGTTCTTAATATGGCAGGTGTTATTTTGCAAGACAAACATGCAGCATCACTGTTCCACTAGATGCTTAGTGAAGCGACTGCTTTAGGCAACTGAAGTAAAGACTCGATCAACTCTCATTTATCAGATTGCCATAGGTTGGAGTCAAATAAATGTGTCTATCCCTTCTGTTTGAAAGTATTAAGTTAACCACTGGCCAGATGTCCATTTCTATTGGAAAAAGCTACTGTAACTCATTCCAACATGGCAAATAGCAACTGCTTTCTTTATACATGTGACACTTTCTTCATAGCCTGATGCTTTTGAAATAACTACTTACGCAGCTACAGGCCAAGATATGCTATTTCAAGAGTCAACTAGTTTTTGTGACTTTGAGTGAACTTTGATCAAAGGAGGATGAACTGGACCCTAGTGCAGCAATGAAGTGATCATTTCTTTGAATTGACTAAAGATGTAATATTGCAAAAACAGAATGCATTGAGCAGACCCAATAATAAATTAGGAGTGAAGAAGAAGGGAAGCACGATAAGAGAGTTATAAGGTTGTTTTGTAGTTTGAAGATGTATTTGGCCATTGTTGTCCATATGCATATTCCTCAATGATCAAAGGAGGAGTTTAATCACTGCCGAACCTTGTTTTAGATGTTGTAGGATATGTAATTTGTCCTTTAGCCTAAGGTGGATGAGCAAGTCATTGGGACCTGTTTGAGTTCCAGATGTGTTTTCAGGATGGTTTCAGCTTCTGTTCTTTTCTCTTTGCACTTCCCCTGAATGTAACATCAGTTCATTTGATCTCAGTGACTTATACAAGACCAGGACACTGGATTTACTTAAAACTGGAAGGCTGAATGTGGAAAAAGTTAAGTTCCCAATTGTATTTATTGGAGGCAAAAAGATTATGTATATGATGACGTTATTCACGTACAACGTAGATAAGGAAAATTGTGCATGCAAGATTGCAGAAAGAAAGAGAGAAAGAAAGAAAGTGAAAACAATGTCTAAGAAATAAGCACTATGTAATGATGCCCTTACCATAACATTTTGTACATTTTGTAGGTTTAATTGGTGATTTGTAGAAACAAAAACAACAACTGCTGTTTTGAAGCACTGAGTTCAGCTGATTAGAATGTTTGCAGAATCCCCTTCTCTTGGTAATGTTGCTAAAATGAAAGCAAATGCACCACACTTGGGGATCTCAAGAGTAAACTTTTTTTTATTTAATAATATTTTTTTAAAGGGTTGAAGTCAACAACATTTACAATGGTATAATATTGATTTTTAATAATGAGCACTTTGTACAATAGAATCAAAAGCATGTAGTCCAAGTAACAAATTATTTATAGTGTAATGTATATTAATCTGCAGTTATACTGGTAGTTTGTACTTTTATTTGGCCTGTGTAAACGGATGGATGGTGTAATGTATACCCAAAATACCAACTACCAAGCAGAGCATTTGCATAGTCGAGCCTGGAGGTGATGAAGGCATGAACAAGAGTTACAGCGGCCTGAGGGGTGAGGTGGTGGCAGAGTCGGGCGATGTTACGGAGGTGAGGGAAGGCAGAGCAGGTCATGGCTTGGATGTGGGGAAGAAAAGACAGTTGAGGGTCGAACAAGACACCCAGGTTCCTGACTGGCTCGGTGAGTTGTAGTGAGCAGCCATGGAGGTTGACGCTGCCAGAGCCTGAGGTGCTGAGGCGCTGGTGTGAGCCAATCAGGAGGGCCTCAGTCTTGTTCACATTCAACTGTAGGAAGTTTGCCCTCATCCAGGACTTGATGTCCGACAGACAGTCTGTCAGGACAGCAGTGGTCCTGGAGTTGAGGGTGGAGGCAGAAAGATAGAGTTGGGTGTCATCCGCATACATGTGGAAGTTGACTCCATGTCTGTGGATGAT
Organism: Callorhinchus milii; assembly: GCF_018977255.1. Taxonomy (NCBI): domain Eukaryota; kingdom Metazoa; phylum Chordata; class Chondrichthyes; order Chimaeriformes; family Callorhinchidae; genus Callorhinchus; species Callorhinchus milii. The sequence goes on along the minus strand of NW_024704780.1, from coordinate 152,853 downwards.
GTCACCAAGGAGGAGCATATAGATATTGAAGAGGAGAGGGCCAAGGACAGAGCCCTGGGGGACACCAGGCGTGACAGTGCGGGGGCTGGAGGAGAAACCGTTAGAGGCAACAAAAGGTCAAAGTATTCCTTGTTTCTGTGATATCAATACATTTCATACTCAAACTTGTGACATTATGGGAGTAGTTGGGCCTTCCTACACAACTGTTTTACCAGGGCACTGCTTGGAGAGCTGTCAAGCTATCACCCCTCATACCCGAGAAAAACTACAGCATGGCACATCCTTTTGAATCCTGTGAATCTGTGTGGCGTAGCAATTGTGTTTGAGTGAGATTGTAGTACTCATTTAAGTTTTATGTGCAGATTTCTCCTCAGTAGGAATGGGTGGGGAGCGTTTCTAGGCAGTAATTTTGTTTAGGGCTTTGGTAGAATGAGACTTTCCCAAACACATTCCTACTTGTATTTTAAATGGGATTGAATGTGTATCATCTTGTTTGATTGCCTGCTGCAATACTGTATAAGATTAATATTTGTTTTGTTAATTGATGAAAATATGGAAGGATTTGCTTCTCCACAGCTCTGGCTGTATCGTCGGCCTTTCAAATCTGCTTGGTGAAAAATGCTGTTTGCTAATATTTAATTTAGACTCCAAATTGACAGAGATTTAATCCAGTGGTTCCATTTTCAAGAAACTCCAATAATACCCTTATCTCGCTACTTCAGTAGTGTAATTCTGTGCTTGGGCACAAATGATGTTAGCTTCAAAGCTCTGGCTTTATGACCAATAAAGCTGGAGATAAGTGATAGTATTGTCTAGAAGGAAACAAGCTTGTAAAGCCATAATGTCTTGGAGAACGGGGTCGTTAGGTTCCTTGAAGGGGGAATTCAGTGTTCCATAATATCAGTATTTTTGGTTGATATCATACCATGAGACTTGGGCTTTCTTTTAAAGTGTTCTCCTCTGAATTTTGTTTTCCTTTTAATTATTGGTATCCGTAATAGATTTTGGGGTAATCTGGATATATATTTTTGTATTGTGTGTGAGTATATTATATGCACAGTATTGCTCCCTTCTCTTGATTTTGCTGCTTTATTTCAAGCTTATTATTTAAGCCTTATTAAAAGCTTTTTTGTAATTCTTTAAATGAACATGTGCTCACGTACATCCGGAGGCGATTCCCAGCATAAAGGGCGCTATATAAATGCAAGTTGTTGTTTCTAAGCACGGTTGAAAAGGAAAGTTTTCAGGCGGGACTTGAAAGAGGGGAGAGAAGGGGCAAGGCAGAGGGATTGAGGGAGAGCGTGCCAGAGTTTTGGGGCATAGTGGCTGTAAGCGCGACCTCCGATGGTGGGGCGGAAGGTGTGAGGGACCAGCAGGAGGCCGGTGCCAGTCGACCGGAGGTGCCGGGTGGTGGATTGGGGAGAGGAGGTCAGAGAGGTAGGGAGGTGCAACGGAGTGAATGAATTTGAACGAGAGTGAGGATCTTGAAGTCAATCTGTTTGGTGATGGGGAGTCAGTGGAGCCTGGCCAGAACTGGTGAGATGTGGGTATGGAGTTTGGTCCGGGTCAGTATGCGGGTGACAGAGTTTTGAATGAGCTGGATCTTGTGAATGGTGGAGCTGGGGAGACCAGCGAGGACTGCGTTGGAGTAATCCAGGTGGGAGGTGACAAACGCATGCATTTTAAACCAGATATCTATATTGCTCTTGATTAAAATTTATTTCTGAGGCATGTCTCTCTACTTTGCACTTATTGTGACTTAACACAAAATTTACATACATTATAAGAGAAATAGCACAAAAGATAGTAGATGAAGTTGATTGATTCTGACCCTGTTTTAATGTATTCCTAAGGTAGATGCAGAAATGCATGGGCATATTAACACCCACAATGATGTAAGGTTGTGTTTTAAGGAACACAAAACCTTGCATGGATAACAGGAGCTGAATGGAAGAATCAACAACAACTTGCATTTATGTAGTGCCCCTCACAAGGGTAGCGTCCAGAGCGCTTGACAATGGCGGAGCACAATGCCAAGCCGGGGCGAGGGCGAAGGTGACCGCACCCACAGAGAATAGAAAGGAGATGGAAGGGGCAATGAGGAGGGATAGAGGAAGAGTGTTCCAGAGTTTTGTGGCGTTGTGGCTGAAAGCACGGCAACCAATGGTGGAACGGAAGGCACAAGGGCACAAGCATTATTATTATTATTATAATTATTATTAACAAATCTCTAATACCATGAGTGTTTCCGTTGCTCAAGTGGTCATTTATCATCTGACTTAACAGTCAGCATTTACTGCTTATTTGGTAAGGGAGGAAGTGAAGGAAATTATCACAACCAATCTTCATTACATCTACCTACATGCTTTCCAGCAAGGTCAGCGATGAGAGGTTTTAGCAAATTTTCAGCCTTTCAGAGTGCAGAATTTTGGTAAATTAGGATATTTATCAAATAAATTTGCCAAAATTCTTCACAATGTCAAATGTTAAGAAAATAGCCTTGTCTAAAGCCAGGTGGATGGAGGAAACTTGAAAAATTACTGGGTTGTGTGGATCATCAGCACACTGGATTTATTGATCACTTGTTGATGAAGTGTAAAATACACCTTTTTAAGTTTAAAACCCCAAAATATATGTAGAACAGATTTTGTTGTGGAGACACTGCACTTCATATTTATTGTGGAATTTGTCCTGAGATTGTAACTCTTATTTGGGGGTGGCAATCCTCTGATTACCTTCTCTATATTAAAGAGAAAGTAATCAGGGGATAAAAGTTACTGAATACTTTTTCATGTGAATAGCTATTTCAATGTTGTAAATACTTATTTTTCATTGAAATTTTAATTTTCTGGTTTTGTGTATTTTATCAAAGTCCACAAAATGTGCATTTTTTTTGTATTAAAAGAAGTTGTAAGTGATTAAATGTTAAAAATCTTTCTGATCTCTTTTGCTTTGCAGGCTGTATCTGCAAGCAGAGTGGCACTTGGTCTATATTGCTGCACTGTAGCTGTCCTTTTCGCTGTGATAAAGACAATCAACTATCGGCTTCATATGATGTTTGAGGAAGGAGAAGTAATACAACAAAGCAGTGTTGCTCAGACTGATACTGGTGCAAAGGACAGAGCAAGCTCTGGAAGACTGAATAATAACGAACAGGAACTAGTGCTTTCAGTTGATCCGGGGTAAGAAAACACAGATACATATTTTTTAAGCTAAGATTGATGTCCACGTATATATTTTAGGTGGAGCATTTTCCTTTGAGTTTACGGAGAGGAGGAGATTTGAGTATTGAGATATTTTCCCAATGTTCCCTTTTAGTTTCTTCGTGTTACACATCATATATCAAATGCAAGGATTATTATTATTATTATTATTATTATCACCAGCTGAGCAGGAGAATGGGTGATTTTTCCTTTGCTGTCTGGTTGGTGTTGCTTGCAGTTGTGAGAGGCAACCCCCTCCAGGGGGCACAATGCCACCACATTTATATTGTAGGGCTGCTTTCTGATAGCGAGATCAGGAATTCATCCTAAAATAGACTGTGTGTTTGAAACTGCATCTTGTACCTGCTGTTGTGTCTCTTCTTTCCCTCTTCAGAATTATTGCAAAACTATAATTTCCAAAAGAAAAAGCTCTTAAACTCTTTAAAATAAATTGACTGTTTTGCACACTGTAATATATGATTGCAAATTAGTTTTGTTGGGAAAAGCACATTTTATCTGATTATTCTTATACAGAAAGATATAATTGGTAGATTGCATAGTGGCATTTGTGAATAGCACCATATAAATGAAATCTTTAATTAATTATCTGCTCTTGTCTCTTCCTCCTGCTCCCCCATAGTTGAAATGTCAGTAAATGTCCTATTACGTGCCTGTTTAACTCGCATATTTTGATGCCTCTAGTATAGAATTATTGGTTAAGAAAGTACAACCACAAACATAATTTTGACATATATCAATCTTATATTTGTTTAATGCTAGAAAAGGTAATAACAATTTAAACTGAATAGAAAAACACAACACACTAGAAATTGATATTGGAAGGGAGTGAATCTCTATTAGGTGAAAAATATGGCATTTCAAAACAACAACAAATTGCATTTATATAGCGCCCTTCACTCGGAGAGCTTAAACAGATTTAGTAATGTATTGAATAATTATCAAATCTGTTATGAAATGTTGTATTTTTCACCCAGACAAGGAAATGGAATTTATTCTTCATTTAAATGAATACCTGTTCAGAAATTATGTCCATAACTGGAGGTTTTACAACCACCTTCTCTTCCAATAATTCTTTAGTAATTAATTAGATTTCCAATGCCCCCATTGAATCATTCTACCTCTAATTCAGTAGTGTAGTCTTGAGGCCACTTTGTAACACTTTCAAATTAGAAGCAAGAACTTCAGATGATCTTTTATTGGATTTGTCTTTAAAGGAAAAGACCAACACAAAGAAAGTGAAGCCAGGCAGCAAATAATGGAAGAAACTCATTGTATATATAAGAATCTCCCAGATGTTAATTTATTCCATCAGCAAGACATTGCTTTCATGTGAAGTGCTGCATGGAGATGCATTAGATAATGAAGTCTACCAGGAAATTCATTGAGTTCTCTGAACTGAGTATGTTCCTCTTCAATTCCTCAAATTATATGCTCTGAATAGGTTCTTATTAACAACAACAACAAAATTACATTTATAGAGTGCCTTTCATGTCGGGAGGACGTCCTGAGGCGCTGGCCACTCAGGGGTCAGGATCCGAGCATGGGGAAAGGTTGGCGTAGGGGTGAAGGAAGACAGAGAGGTGGAAGGGCGACCGAAGGCACGATTGAAGAGGAGGGTCTTGAGACCGGCCTTGAAGGAGGCAAGGGAGGAAGCGAGGCGAAGGGTCTGTGGGATGGAGTTCCAGAGTGTGGGGGCAGAGAGGCTGAAAGCCTGGCCACCGATGGTAGGGTGGGTCGAGCGGGAGACATGGAGCAGGCCAGAGCCCGCTGAACAGAGGGAACGGGCAGGTTGGTAGGGAGTCAGCAGGTCAGAGAGGTAGGTGGGGGCAAGGCCACATGGCCTTGAAAGTGAGAATGGGGATCTTGAATTCGATCCTCTGAGGGATGGGGAACCAGCGGAGTCGGGCAAGAGAGGGAGTGATGGGGTCATGGAGCCTGGTGGGCGAGAGTACATGAGCTGCAGAGTTTTGGATGATCTACAGCTTGTGAAGGGAAGAGTTGGGAAGGCTGAAGAGGCGGAAGTTTCCATAATCGAGGCTTGATGTGACAAATGCATGGGTAAGGGTTATTAAATGCCACAGGCTGTTTTGCCTATGCGTTAGCCAAAGTGCTGGTGTCCATCACAAAACAATTGCAAGGAAAGCATTTCACTTGTGTTAGAAACTCCAACTAGTTTTTTTGGACCAGTGAGAAATCTAAAATTAGATCCTGCAGAGTGTTGAATTAACTTCTAAGTAACTCGTATTTTGCACAGTGCTTACACAAACATTACATATTTACATACGATATCTATGATCATTGTAATTGACTCAAAAATGTTTTTGTGAGCCTCCCTCTGTTCAATATTTCTATATACTGTAATCAGCATACAAAGGAGACTAAAATATTTTATTCATAGAAACCGTTCAGATCTACGTTTTAGATATTTTCAAAGCAGCACTTACTTGGAGAATATCTTTGTCAGAAAAATACAGGTATTGGGAGAACAGAAACATCAACTTACCATGCCAAATCTTTAGTGTATCTTCAATGCACAACATTGGCAAATGTGACTAAGGACGTATATTTCTTCTGAGTTGTGAAGAATTGATATTGAAGTTGTGTAGTACGGATAGTTATCAATCTTGCAGAATTTTACTCTGTGAAACATATATAGTAATTGGCAAATTTTATATGCCTTTTTTCTCTTTTCCTTTATGTTATTTCCGTGAAATGATAGGAATCCTGTGGAGGATATTGCTTTGACTGAATTCAGCAGAGATATTTCATCACCACCAGACTGCAACAACTCAAAGCAGTCTATGCCTGACCTTGGGGTCAGTGATGGATCGGTAAGTAACTGGGTGGCAAGGAGCGATTTGTGGTTGGCATAGATAATATAGATGTAAGCAGGTTACTTGATTTAAACGGTGATCCTAGAACTGAATAATAATCATAATAATCCTTGCATTTGATATAGCGCTTTTCATGTCGGGAGGACGTCCCAAAGCGCTTCACAGAACACACTGTAAAGTGAATTGACTGTATATTTGTGGGCGAACGCGGCAGCCAATTGCACACAGCAATGTCCCACAAACAGTCATAGATTGAAAATGACCAATTTATTATTGTTTTTGGTTTTGGAGGGATTATTATTAGGCTCTGTGTGGAGTAAGGAAACTTGCCCAAGGTTTTGCCCTGCCTGGACGCAAATGCAACGTGAACAAGTCTCAAAAAAGATAATCAATCCGAACAGTCATTTTCCCACTGAGTGGAAGACTTGTCAAATTGATACAAACTAATACTGTCCTGATCGGTTCCTTTTAAAAAGGTGATGAATCAATACCTAGTTAAGAACAGGATTGAAAGTTACAGATACATATTGAGCAGATGATGAATCACTCTGTTGAGCACAGCAACTGTGACCTAAGGACAGTGAAAATGTCATCCATAGAATGACCTGCTCAGGATTCAATACAATATTCGATAAAATAAAAAGTAATCCTTGCATTTGAAACCTTTAGTCGAACCATCTCAAAATGCTTTGAGTTACTTATTGTAATGTGTAATGACTGCATTTGTGAGTGAATATCAATATCTTTCAATATCTTGGAATTTCACACGAATTAAGGATCAGAAAAAATCATGGCATCTTGTTTTGGAAGATATTTCTTGCATTTATTAATTTCCCTGAAGAGATATATTAGTAGGCTGGAGCTCCTGATAGTGAAAATTGTACTTGGTTTGTTGGTGGAAGCATGTTTGATGAGATAAATTAACTTTAGTTAATGTTTATGGATTACATTTTAGAAAATCAAGAATGGTTTTGAAATATTATCAAATAAACTTAATAAAAGATTGTGGTGTGCTTTTTCCCTGTGACTTTCTAATGCTGTCTTGTAATCTACAACTAAATTTTATGAAATCCTTTTTATGGATGCATGGAAAAAAGTATTCATATTATACAAATGTACTTTGATTGACGATGAAGTGTTTTCTTAAAAGGCTCAATATGCCTCCAAATTTGCAGTCCTATTCCACTCCCCTTTCCTCAACTTGTGTTGATTTTGTGTGACAAATCTTATACATTTTGAAATAATGTAAACTGTGCCTGGTGTATGTATAAGACACTTAGCAACAAATTATTGCTTTCTGGCAGAAAAGATGGACACGTTGGAAAATGCTGTAAGGGTAGCCTTAAAATAAAAGCAGAAAATACTATTTAAATGAGGGGAGAGGGAAATGTGATCCCCCGCCAACCCCCATCTCTTTTCCTTCACTTTAAATTGGTTAAATACAAACTGCTCTCAAAAATGATTTTTTTTCAACCAGTGGTGAAAATTAAACTGCAGTAAAAGATCTCTGAGGGCACTGATATTTCTCAATGCTGAGTATTAGGTCATTGACTATTAACCTGTAGTCATATTCTTCATTCTCCTTTGGGGAATGACAGAGCCCAGTGGCACCTGATGTTTAATTTCAATGTATTTTTTAATTTGGAGCTGGAAGCTAAATGTTTTTTGAAGCACGCTGCTGGCTTGTTCCCTTGCCAATAGGCAGGTTGTGGATTTTATCCCAAAGGCTGCTTATCACTTGCGGTTACCTGCTTCATTTGGGATGATTGTTATCAGTTTGAACACAATTTGGGTATTAATATTCTGCAAGTGCAAGATTTAGTGAAGGGGGGAAATAACTGCCATAGCTTTCTGCTTTAAAAGGAGTCTGGACTCTCTATGCCAAGGTTAGCTTTTATGAAGGAAGGTAAGTGTGCTACATAAAGCTGCTGATGGGTGGGGGGAATAATTTGCAAAATATAATTTTATTCTGTAGCCAGACTCTTAAAGTGCGGTTGATGGAACTGCATGTTTAATTACAACTTGGAAAGAAGATCAAGGCCATCTTTTATAAATGGTTATTAACCATTCCAGCATTTTAACGTTACCAAACAAAACAACTTGAATTTGTATAGTGCTCTTCTCAAAGAATAATATCTCAGAGCACTTTACAGTGACCGGACAGGAACTGAGCAGGGGACTTGGGAGGGTGCAGTGCCATTAAACTGGTCTGCTGCACTTATATTGATGTTTCTCCCTCCTGGTGTGGAACTTTCATTTAACATTCATTTAAAAAGAAATCAAAAAGTTGATTTACTACAAAGAACAAAAAATGTTGTAATTAACATTTTTTTTTAAAAGTCAACAAATAAAATGAAAATCGAGCAAATCATAGTTGACCATGCAAATCTGGCTTGTAAAAATATTTTTTAAAATATACTAATTTGGTCATTCAATCCATGACTGCTTGTGCGACACTTTTGTGCGCAATTGGCTGCCGGTTTTGCTCACCAAATATACAGGCAATTCACTTTACAGTATATTCTGTGAAGCACTTTGAGACATCTCGAAGATGTGATAAGGCGCAATATCAAATGCAAGGATTATTATTGTATTTGACAATACATTACCTGTCCTCCCCAAGAGAGCGAATCTCAAGAGTTCTTTCCACTGAATTTAAAGATTCACTCCTCACATCATTAATAATTTAAAACAGGTTGAGGTTAAGCTAAAAGATTGTGTTTTTGTTTTACTGGCAGTAATTTTTTAAATTTGAAAGAAATAACACATCTGGTGATTGAATCTGAAAGTGGGATATTTGTATTTTCTCAGCAAATATTACTCTGCTTTTCAGCCACACTGAAAATGTTCTGTATTCATTGCTGTTTCTAACACACTAATAAAATCTTTCTTTGTTGCTAATAGGAACTACCAACAAATCCTAAAGATGCTGAAGAGCTTAAAGGTATTTGATTGTTCCCTTTGATTGTTTCAAACCCTAACATTTTGATATGACTACCTGCTCGTGTGTGTTACAATGTGCAGTACCTGTCTAAATGTGTAGCCACAGATGGTTTATGATGCTGATTAGTCAGGATTTCTTCCAGTTCTGTAGCTGAGTCCCTCCATTTCAATACAAAAAAAGTCAAAAGCATTGAATGATGCAGTTATTTCTTCTGACTGCTGTTTTCATCACATGTGAAGTTTGGATGAAGACAGCCCTCCGGCCCATTTGATCTCATCCTTCAATTCCTATCAACAGGATCAAGTTATTTCTTAAATGAGCCCAGTATCCTGGCCTCTATCACTCTTCCCAGTAACCCATTCCAGCTGTTGATCACCCTATGTCTAAAGAAATATCTCTTGGCATTCCTGAACCTGTGATCTCTTGCATCCCTTTAAACTGTAGAAATCTGATCTTAAATATGCATAATCCGGAAATCTGCTTAGGTTTAGTCTCAGCTGCTTAGATGTATAACTGACAGGAGACCAAGCAAAATGTGATTACCACATCAGCTAACTCAGCACAGACTGGAATTCGAATGTGCACTTTTCCACTAACCTCCCTTTTTTCATTTCACGATTATCCTCAATTTGTGCTCCCTTGTTGCTGACTCAGCAAACAGTGAAAGTCCATGTGGAAACATCGTCAGTTTTTCATGTAATTGCTACAGTTTTATAAGAGTAATAATCCTTTACCGGAAAAAACATCAGTAGAATATGTTTTATCTCTTAAATAGCTTTTTGACATGTTTTCCATTCATGTGCCTATATAACAAAGAGATGAATAGATTCATATAGTGCTGAAATGTTAAAGACCTTTTGAAATATTAAAAAATTACTTTTAACAAAACATCGGAACAGTAGTAGACCATTCAGCCTATCAAAACTATTCTGCCATTTTATTTGATCTATTATAAAATATCTTTTAATCCCATTTCCTCTCCTTTTCTCCATTTCCATTAATAATCTTACATCCCAATTAGTCATATTTTTAAACATCCCATTTGAATTTGTATCTACAGATTTCACATTCTCGCAACCCTTTGTGTGAAGACATGTTACCCGAATTACTTTCTTTTTCTAAGGCACATAACTGCATTATTTTAAATAAATACTGTGAATACTGGCATTGTGCTGTTGCTGCACTGGTTACAGAATGATGGTTCCACCAAATTCTCATAGCAGTGTTTCCAATGTTTCATTAAGAAAGATTTCCCTGATCCACCTGCTCTGTAGAATATAGTGCAGATTAATTGCCCAGTACTAAAAAATAAAACAACTGGAACTAAGTTCAGATCAAATGCAACTTTGGAACTGTGTCAGCTCTCACTATTTAAAGATGGTGTCAATCAATATACAAATACCAGTATTTCTGAATGTCAATAACACATAAATTGTAGAGTTCCTTAATATTACAAGTACGCACTATTACAAAAGGCATTTGTGGGAATTCTGAGTAAATTTATAGTGATCTTTTGAGCTGCATCTTTATGATTTTTGTGTGCTTTTTGACTTTGGTGGATTTGAATAGAGTCTGTTAAAGTTTTAATACTGAAAGGTGTTAAATGTATTGCAGAGAGAGACATTAGAAGACTTATTGGAGAAAGCAATAACTTACTACTTGATCCAGCTCAAGGAGTTCTATTGAAGGTTGGAAAAGAAAGAGAAGGTATTTCAGTATTCTAATACAAATGATGTACTTGTGGGTCTTTACATACTCTTTTACAATTTCTAATGACCTAAAAAAGTAGGAATTCCTGAGCACTCAAGACTGTATACATGGATGCAGAATATTCATTTGTGTTCTCCCTTTATTTTGGTGAATTTTAATTTTGTGCTTATCAAGGTGAGATTTTAGTTCTGGGATTTTGCCATTTTGGGCACTTATTGTAAATAAAATCAAGCACTTAGATTCGGTACAACACAGTTGATTGGAGAGCAAAATTCCCTCTATATTCATGTATACAATCTTGAGTGCTCAGAAATTCCTACCCCATTCTCAGAACATCTTACACTTCCTTCGTCATAGTTTGGTTTGAAATACACCCACTAAGTATGTCTCATTTGCAGGTATGTCTATAAACTATAGCTTAAAGTGCAACATGGTCATGCAGTTCCAGCACTTCCAGTAACAACAACAACGTGGAGTCCTGTAGCTCAGTAGTTAGAGCACTAAGACCTGAGTTCAATTCCAGGCAGGGCGAAACCTTGGGCAAGTTTCCTTACTCCACACGCCTAATAATAATCCCTCCAAAAACCAGAAACAATAATTAAATTGGTCATTTTCAATCTACGACTGTTTGTGGGACATTGCTGTGCGCAATTGGCTGCCGCGTTCGCCCACAAATATACAGTCAATTCACTTTACAGTGTGTTCTGTGAAGCGCTTTGGGACGTCCTCCCGACGTGAAAAGCGCTATATCAAATGCAAGGATTATTATTATTATTATTAATAGTGACATAACTGGAGAGGCAGTTATTTCTGAAATATCCAGTTATAAGCAAGGAACAGGAGAAGGTGCATTTCACTCACTAGAAGAGCATGTATCATAAAAAACAATGTGTAGATATATCAAATGATGGTCTTCGCTTATAACACTGTAGATCTAGCAAGATGCTTTATAATGTAGTATTCCTGCATGTTTCATTTATAAATTTAACAAATTCATAGAATGGGTGAAGTTTGCAAGAAATATGGGAATACATTTGTTTTAGAATAAACTAGATGGATGTCTATGTTTTTGCAGGGCATTTTTTTGAGAAAAAGATGGACACATTTTTTTTTCCCGATTGGTCCATCTCCTGGTTATTTTGATGTGAAATCTTTGCTGTTTGTTAAGGTAACCCTATATTCATTACATTGCAGATCCCATTTTCAACAATCCAACACCAGTGATGCCCTACGATTCTCCAGTTTGTAGCCGTCAATCTGTTTCTCCTGTTGCAGCATTCAGTGGGAAAAGACGCTACTGTGCATTAGAAGAAGATCTGCCTTTGTTCCCGGTACCATCTACTTTGCCATGCCCAGCTATTGTCTGTCAGCGTAATTCCACCAGATTGTTAGATGATTCTAATAACCCTAAAATGGTACATGTTCCCCCTCAGCTCTATGCTACAACAGCTATGTATGGAGAACCAATTATTTCTGAAGCGTCTAGTTATAAGCAAACAACAGGAACAGAAGATACAATCCATTCACTGGAAGAGCCTATATCTAAAAAACAATGTGCAGCAACATTAAATGAGGATCTTTGCTTGCGAAATATTTTGGATATTGAAATCAACGTGTTGGTGACTGATGTTGCAGATGATTCTGTGACAGAACAATATGAGGCTTCAGTGTACAATCTGAATATCCTTACTGGAAGTGGTACATACTCTCAGAAATGTTTCTTTAACTGCATTAATGAAAACGCTCAGCCTGGTGTTAGCCGCACTGATTATCCATGTGGAAATTGCCTGACTGAACCAATTGATGACTCTGAAAGGATTAAAATAGAAGATCAAACAACAGAGGAGAGAGAGGACGGTTTGGATGAATTGAAAGATGAAGTGGTTACTGCTACTGGCATTACAAATCCTTATCTACTGAAACCTGTAGAACATCAGGAAATGGACCCAAGCAAGAACTCCAACAACCAGTTGGTGAGGTATTTGGGGGAAAAAACAAATCGGAATAATGAAAGTCCACAGTCTAGCAGAGGATCAAGTTTTCTGAATGTACAGGGATCTGATTCATCAGACATTCCAGTTATTACACTGGAAATTTCTGAAGAAGATAGATCACATGATGATAATTCTCTTGGTAGCAGTAGCTTAATTCCTTCTTCTGAAACTATGCAGGCATTTGTATATGTTAATGTAGATGAAGAGATACAAATGCCAGGAGCCAGTGGGTCCATATCAAAAATAGACTTATCTGTAAGACCAAAGTCATCCAAATCCCTTAAACAGGCTGTAGACCACCAAATGTACAACAAACCAAAGTCAAACACTCAAACACACTTAAGTCCTAGCTCAACTGTTGGCTCTGATGAACATTGGACTACAAGTGGAACCCCCAAGGACCATGAAAGTTGTGAAGATGAAGACTTTAGTGAGCACAATAGTCTTAGCAGTGCTTTAAGTCTCCAGTCTCATCATATTCTGTCAGTGGATAGCTCTTCCAGCAGTGTTTCACAGTCCTGTCCTTCCCCAGATCACACTTGCTCACATCTACAGGCTCAGAGAGATGTAAGAGCTACCTCAGATTCCTTCTTGAAAGTCATACCTTGCTTGATAGAAAACCAAAAGCAATATGATCAACACATTGATGGGGATTGCTCTGAGAAAACCCATGTCAGGGTTCTTAGTGTGGACAGTGGAGCAGATGTAGTTTTAAGCAGAACCTCCAGGGGGAGCCCCAGTGACCATGGAAGGACATTAACCACTTCAAAATCAGATTTAGAAGCAAAAGAAGGACAAGTACCAAATGAATCAAACTTCATAGAATTCATATCCTTACTGGAATCAATTAATAGCTCCAGGATGAATGCAGGCAATCCAACAGTCTGGACTTGTGAACATAGAGAAGAGGGTGCTGTGGGAGGAGGTATGATTTATTTCTTTGGATTCTGGGCTTGAATTTACGCACACCATGTAATTTAAGCTAACAGTATGTCAAATTATTTTCTTGCACCGATTTTCTACATAGCTTTAAGTGCAAAAGCAAGATGTCATGGTTATTTCCCTCTGCTATTAGCTGCACAGACAGTAGACAGAATAACGTGCTTTGATTATGAATTGGTTGAGTGTCAGTCAACTTCAGCTAAATAGCCCCTAACAACCTATTTTATCTATTCTGTGCATATTACGTGCCAATGTACATTGCCAAATCTTAATGAGGCTGGACTTGAACCAAGAAGTTAGATCTCCAAAGGGGTCAAATATATATTTCTCATTAGGATCTCCTAGGATAATATCTTAAGATCTATACATGAAAGGACAAAAGGGAAGTACTTTTCCTTATAGTATTGGTTTTAGGTCCCTCAGGCCGCTGAAATTCTTGTTCATGCCTTCATCACCTCCAGGCTCGACTATGCAAATGCCCTGCTTGTCAGCCTTCCCAACTCCTCCCTCCACAGACTGCAGATAATCCAGAACTCTGCAGTCCGTGTCCTCTCCTGCACCAAACTCCGTGACCCCCTCTCCCCCATTCTCGCCCGACTCCATTGGCTCCCTATCCTTCAGATGATCCAGTTCAAGATCCTGGTCCTCACCTACAAAGCCCTCCATGGCCTCGCCCAACCCTAACTCTGCAGCATCCTAACCCCTACCAACCCGCCCGCTCCCTCCGCTCAGCCGGCTCTGGCCTGCTCCACGTCCCTCGACCTACACGCCCCAACATTGGCGGAAGAGCCTTCAGCCACTCTGCCTCCAACCTCTGGAACTCCACCCCCCAATCACTCCGCCTTGCCCCCTCCTTAGCCTCCTTCAAGTCCCGCCTCAAAACCCTCCTCTTCGACCATGCCATCGGTCACGCCCCCTTCCCCTCCCTTCTCCCTCTCCTGACCCCTGCTTGGGTCTGAAATTTTGAACACTGTCCAGCGCCTTGAGACGTCCTCCCAACTTGAAAGGCGCTATACAAATGTAATCTTGTTGTTGTTGTTGGTTTCTGTTGAATACTTTCTTATTGCAGAGGATTGTTTAAGCAAGACACTGCACAGCAGCATATTGGTTTCCCACAAAGAAATAATAATAATTCTTGCATTTGATATAACGCCTTTATCATGTCTTCGAGTCATCTCAAAGCGCTTCACAGAATATACTGTAAAGTGAATTGACTGTATATTTTGTGGGCAAAACACGGCAGCCAATTGCGCACAGAAGTGTCCCACAAACAGTCCTGGATTGAAGTGACCAATTTATTATTATTATTATTTTGAAGGAATTATTAGCCCTGGAAAAGCGATCCACCAATCAACTAACAACCAGATTCCTACTTACTGCTAGGTAAACAGGCATGTGGAGTAAGTCAACCCAACATTTCCTGCTGCTGGGAATCAAACCCAGGTCTCTCGCTTGCGAGGCAAGTGCTCTAACCACTGAGACCATTTATTTGTGGCTTTGGGCATCGCTTCCATAACTATATAATCAGAGGCCTTGGTGCAGATTATTTAACTGGCTAAACACCTCTTTGGGGGAAAGGTTCATCCACCTGAAAGAAAAATGTTAGGAAGAGGAGACAATTTTTTTTTCAGAATTTGCTGTTCGACTTAACTTCAGCAGAAGCCAACATCTGAACACCACTCTGTACTCCTGTCAATATGCCAAGGGCCCAGCCAAAGTGGATGCTGTACAGTGGAGTGAGCCAAACATTATCATTCCCCCTCCTACTCCTGCCACTTTAGTAAAGCACAACAACCACCAGCTCAACTGACAACTGTGAAAAGTCTCTCAGTAAAGCTTAGGTGAATAATAATAATAATAATAATAATCCTTGCATTCACGCTTGCCGGAATGAATGGGAGGAAATGCTATTGCATTTCGTATAGTGACTGAAAAGTTTCAAAGAGCTTCACAGAATATATTGTAAAGCGGATCGACTGTGTATTTTGTGGGCGTAAAATGAAACCTAGAATTTCCTGCTGCTGTGGTGCTTGGCGGATATTGTATTGAGACCGTTTTTAATGGCGTTTTTATAATGGTGTTTTTTAAAACGTTTTTTTGTGTATTTCCCAGATCCTGTAATTCCAGTAACAACAGAAAATGCAACTTTAATTAAGAGATACCAAGAACACAACAATATGCTGAGAAGACCAGCAATACGAAGGCGCCACATTGTAGGAAGTAATACAACTCTACCACCATCCCTTGTCAGCTCGCCTCTAATGTAAGTTTATTTTCGCTTGTTCTTTGTATGCAGTTCTGATAGAATGCAATTAGACAGGCCAATGAAGCTGCTCTGTTGTTGGAGGGATGCCTTGTGGCTTCAGATCGTTGTGCCACAGAATAGCAGGATACAGTTTTACTTTCTTCACCTTTTGACATACTCTCCTGAAGGCATTATGGAGTATTGTTTCATGGGCTTTGGCAGCCATCATGTACCTCTCCCAATTAGAAATCTGGACAGCAAATGTTGACAGACAATTTGGTTGTCACAGTAGGGCTCCAACCAATGTCCAAACTAACGTGAAGCAGAGGTCACTATATTGTCATCAGAAGTGGGCGACCTCGCCATATTAATGGAGAGAAGCAGAGCTGGAGTTTGGTAAAGGAACCCGAAAAAGGAACTTCCCTGCCATGTAGAAATGTGCAGAAATGTGGAATATAATGAATTAAGTAGAAGGTTTACTCACTATTTAATATTCACACACTGAAATTCCATGAATATTTCTCATAGGCACAGCACTTCCTTCCCATAATAAAGCAAAGAGCTAATTTTTTAATATTAAAAAATAATTGGACCATGAGAATCGGGTTTAAGCAGTAAAATGTAGTTTTTTAAGAAAAATGTACGATACTTCACTTTAAAACAAATCACATTCTGTTGTCTCTGAATCCCAACCATGATTCTACCCCCTCCCACTTGCCAGAGTGAATGGGAGAGAAATGTGATTAACCCCTTTCTATCAATAATTATACCCATTTTCTTAGTTATTCTCATTGCATTTCCATTGTTTATGAGTAGGATTGCTAGTGTTCTTTTTTTGACAAATCATTTATGTATAAATCATTTATTTTACCTTTATTTTTCTGAATTTTTTATTTTTTTAGGGAACTTTTCGACTACAATTATAGCCGACTTCTGGGTTTTGAGGTTGCTGCAGATGTCACTTCTTGTGCTCTGTGATAAATATGTTTTCTTTGAAAAAAAGTTTAACAATGGGAATTCATTTTCCTTGATTTGGAGAAAATTGGAAAACCCAGTGAATACTGATTAAAATTGGAAACCAGCAAGCCTATATATCAGTTATACCAATTTAGATATGACTTCTCCAAGTTTTCACTTTAGGTGGATATGCTTATTGTGCTGTTGAATTCAATGCACATGAAATATTTTACAGCTTACAGGATGGTCAACTCCAGGCATCTCCCCAGTTGCAGAATCATTCTCATTCATTACTGTTGAATGGCTCAGTGTTACAAAGCAGTCCGTCAAGGCATGAAGCTTCATCACACGATGATACGTCTACTGGTGCAACACACTTTTTTTTAGATGAGCATGGTAAGCAATGCACACTGTTAAAGTAACTACAATTTCATCTATGTGCTTTAAGCCCCTGACTATATTTTTTAAAAAAGTACAATAGATGGCATCAAAATAGGGCTCTCCTGTGCTGGAGGCTAGCACCAGCACAGACAAGATTGGCTGAATGACCTGCAAAAACCTATACTGTAAACTTTTTATGATTCTAAGATTTATGGAGTAAAAACAATACATAGTCTGCATATGCGTGTGAGGAGGGGGGAAAGAAAGAGTCCTGCAGTGTATGGGATTGGAGGAGGGCGTCATAGTTTCTCCCCTGTGGAGAGTGAGTCAGCATGTTTGTTGTTAGAAAGTCTTATTTGAGATGAAGGAAGCAACAGTTGAATACAATGCCATTCTTTTCCAGGAGAAATACGATCATATACGTTTGGTGTTCCCAATAGAGGTTATGAGAATTCATTGAATCGCCTCCCAAGCTTAGAACACGTTCCAAGTATACGGTAAGTAAGTATGTCTTATTTAATCAAAATACTCCCAAGAATATCTGGACTTGTGGAGTTCTTGTAGCTCAGTGGTTAGAGCGCTCCTCGCAAGTGAGAGACCTGGGTTCGATTCCCGGTAGGGCGAAACGTTGGCCAAGTTTCCTTACTCCACATGCCTCTGTTTACCTAGCAGTAAATAGGAACCCGCTTGTTAGTCGATTGGCGGATCGCTTTTCACTCAATCCACGACTGTTGGTGGGACGCTGTTGTGCGCAATGGCTGCCACATTTCGCCCACAAAATATACAGTCAATTCACTTTACAGTGTACTCTGTGAAATTCTTTGAGACTTCTCGAAGACGTGATAAAGCACTATATCAAATTCAAGGGTTATTATTACCTTAGCCATTGTGTGATTATAGGGTGTTGATTGTGTTTGTTTACAGGAGTGAACAGTAGGAGATAACTCATGAATGTTAACAACTGTGAATGAATTCTGAGATTTTTCACACTGGTGAATTAGCCTTGTAATATATACTGTTCCAAAATGTCCAAGGGAGAACCAGATTCAAGATTATAGTTTAACATCAAACACATTATGTCATCTTATTTTTGCTTGAACTAGTTAACCACTTATAACAACTGATAACATTTTAGATTTTAGCAAGAGGTATTCATGTCTTGCTACTCAAGATTTTCCCCTCCAATGGATAATTTTAAAACACTTATGGACATTGATCATCACTCTGACTGAAAGGGCAGCAGTGACCTCGATTTAGCGTCTCGTCAGAAACAAGGCATCTCCAACATTTCATTGATCTGTCAGCCTAGACCGTGAGTTCCTTATCCCAAGGTGGGGCTTCAACCCTAAATATTCTGACTCCAAACACTACCCAACTTAGCCAGGCTGACACACTGGTTTAAATGGTTTATCACTGTCACCTGAAGAACAAGTAAATTCTAGTCTTGAAATTTCTGCTCAAATTGTTTTTATATTTACTATTTTAACTTTCTTTTTTCCTGGTTGTGGTCAGTTCTGTCGAGCAGGAAGGAGAATAAATAACAGCTTTTTGCCCGATACATCATAATTTTCACCACAGAGGGTTATTGGTTTGACACCATTGCTGCACATTTACTGATATGAATTATTACAGGAAAATTCTATGTCCAGAATATGTATAACTTACATGAATGCTGCATTTGATCTGTTGTGTCATCCTCCCGCTACAGCAAAATACAATTGAGACAAATATGTTCAAGGAACAAAAGAATGCTGGTATTCTCATTGGACTCAGTAGAGGGTGCTGTATGCCCATCTGTTTCAACCTTTATGATTCTGCATTGGATTTCAATACATAAAACCACACCTACTTATTTAGAGGCGCACTTAACGTAGAATTTTTCAAAAACAGTTTTCTTGTTCCTTATTTCACTGGTGCCGTAAAGCAGCACAATAGTTATGTTGAAAGAATATTTTTCTATGTCAATTTCTATCCTCCACTTTTTTTATATCATCTGGGTGCCTGACACATGCAGAAATTTAGCACCATGTTTAAGAGTTTCAAAATTAGATTAACAATTCTACATTTGTATGCCACCCACACCTGTGAATTTCTCGGTGTCTTGAATGGAATGCACATTCTCTCCCTGGAGAGTATGGAGCACAAGTTGACAAGATCTAAGGCTTTGGGACCTCAAGTGTATGTTGGGGTGTTCCTTGAGATCTGCCCCTCCTAGTCCTGCCAATGAGCTAGGCTGGCTGGTCAGTTATCAGCAGTACTCTGGGTACTGTGGACTTGCTTGGCTAAGGAACTGGACTACCAAGGCTGCTGCAGAGAGTTGATTCAATTATGATATTCTGTTGCTAAGAGCATTACGTTGGAGCCAGATCAGTTCCAAGGAGACCCTACTTAACTCCTTGCTCCCCCCTTCCCCCCAGGAGGATAGTCACTAGTTGGTTATTTCACATCCAAAAAGTGCAGATTTGAGCCTTCACTTGGTGGATAGAAAGTACCAGCGATCAACACGGTTCAGCTCGAAATGTATGAGAGCATTGCCACCATCCTCCTATCCACAAGTTGGACACACATCCCTATCCATGGAGCTATGGTTCCACCAGTTGGAGGTGCAGAGCTTAAGCAGAAGCTGCTTACCTTCCTGCATACCAATAATTGGATACCAGGTCCTGGATATCCGAATATCTGTTCACGAACCCCGACTCCAGGTAACACCTTCCAGCAGCTGTTGTCCCACACTTCAGAGTTTCCTCATCAGCTATTCAAAGGATAGCTACCTACAGCATCATGACATTTCCTAGAATGAATCTGTCCTGAGTTAGATGAACAGTGCCAGGACAGATACAGAGCTTTCATTACCTGTGACTTGATAGCTTCCCCATTGGAAAATGCATGCAAATAGCCTGCTGACATTTACTGTCTAGACCTACACAGGATGATTACTTGGGCACTTGACACCAATTGATGCCTTTGGGAAAGGAGGAAAAATGTTTTTTTACAAATAAAGAAATAGGAAATGATGTGAACACTACCAAGTGTAATGCAGAAAAATAAAGTCTGTTTAAAAACAAGATGTTGCGGATAACACCCAACTCTTATCTCTCTACTTCCACCCTTGACTCCAGGACCACTGTTGTCCTGACAGAATGTCTGTCAGACATCAAGTCCTGGATCACAGATAATTTTCTTCAGTTGAACGTCAGCAAGACCGAGGGTCTTCAGATTTACTCCCGTCAGCGCCTCCACACCTCGGTCGCTGACAGTATCACCATCCAAGGTTGCACACTCCACCTTGCTAAGCCAGTCCAGAACCTTGGCGTCTTGTTTGGCCCACAACTATCCTTTCTACCCCACATCCGTGCCATGATCCGCTCTGCCTTCCCCCACCTCCACAACATTGCCTGGCTCCGCAACTGTCTCACACCACAAGCCGATGAAATCCTCATACACGCATTCACAACATCGAGGCTTGACTATGCAAACTCCCTGCTTGTCGGCCTCCCCAACTCCTCCCACCACAGGCTACAGATCATCCAGAACTCTGCAGCTCATGTCCTCTCCCGCACCAGGCTCCGTGACCCTATCACCCCCATTCGCACCCGACTCCACTGGCTTCCCAGCACAGCGGATACAGTTCAAGATCCTGGTCCTCACCTTCAAAGCCCTCCATGGCCTTGTTGCCCCCCTACCTCTGCGACCTCCTAAACCCCTACCAACCTGTCCGCTCCCTCCGCTCAGTGGGCTCCAGCCTGTTTCACGTCCCCAGTCTTGCCTGCCCCACCATGGACGAATGAGCCTTCAGCCACTTGGCCACCATCCTTTGGAACTCCATCTCGCAGTCCCTCCACCTCGCCCCCTCCCTTGCTTCCTTCCAGATCCATCTCAAGACCCTCCTCTTTGACCGTGCCTTCAATCACGCTGCGTCCCCACTGCCCTCCACCCTCCCCAATCCCGATCTCCAGCTTGGGTCCAAAACATTGACTGACCAGCGCCTTGGGACATCATCCTGACATGAAAGACACTATACAGATGTTAATTTTGGTGGTGGTGTAATGGAAAAACAGTAAAATGGGTACTCTGGAAAGAAGAGATCAGTGGGCTAAAGGTTCTTCATCTGAACCTCTCTTGTGATCTTGTGAACTGACCACATGTAGCTTCATCTTATTCCGGATTGCTGACAGAAATGCGTTCAGTGGGGATCACTGGTACGCATCTCCTGAGGGCCACATTCTTCTGAAATTGTGATTGTGGCAGACACAGTCCGCACTGCCAAATCACATCAGACGTAACACATGTTTTCCATTTCTTCACAGGGAACCTCAGTCCCACTCTCCCAGTTACACAACAGCAGATGGACAAGGTGGAGCAGAGGTTGCTGCAGCTGAGTCACCCTTCCAACACCAACCAGCTGTACTGCAGAGAATGCATATTAGAAGAAGGCATTCAGAGCCGCAACTGGTATGTAGTTATGCCACTCAGAGATGATTGAAAACACCTCATAGCTTCAAAATAGAATATACAACTATGTGTACTAAGGGCAGAGATTCTTCCTACTTAATGATTATTAACCCTGCAAGCCCAAGCCCTAATGGATAAGGTGGACAAGCAGTGGGAAAGCTTGCTTGCTGATGCTTTCAATGGCAAACTGCATTTTAGCTGGTTAAACTCTAGCAGTACCCCAACTCTTAAGCCTTGGCTCTTGTCAACCTATGCCTAATACTCTCTGGAATAAAGTAAGCAGGATGCTTCCCTACAAAAAGTGAGTGCATATTCCATTCCAATACAAGGGAATTTCCAAGTGTAGCTGGGATGCTGAAACTCAGTTTGGTTTGGATACTCTTAAGCATGATGATGGGTTTCCATATGTGTCAAATGCCCGGCTGACCAAAAACGTTTGCTACTTGTATGCATCTATGCATGTATTTGTATTGAAGTTAAGATATGTATTTCAATGAGGTGTAATTGGTGCATTCTGTTAAAATGTGCAAATAATATTTTGTGGGTGAAACACAGCAGCCAGTTGCGCACAGCAGTGTCCCACAAACAGACAAACAGCTGTGGATTGAGTGACCCATATTATTTTTTTTTAACTTATTTTTTTTGGAAGGGATTATTACCCCTGGAAAAGCGAGCCGCCAATTGACCACCAACTGGGTTCCTATTTATTGCTAGGCAAACAGAAGCCTGTGGAGTAAGGAAACTTGCCCAACGTTTCGCCCTGCCGGGTCCTCTCGCTTGTGAGGCGAGTGCCCTAACCACTGCGCTACAGGACTCCAATGTTTGTATACAGAGAGAATTTACTCTCTTATATATGCCTTTAATTGTATAATAGGCAACTGATGAAAAATACTACAAAATCAATATAGTTGTCAATTTAGTAGTACCTGCTATACATGCTTTTACACATGGTTAGCACAACTTGTAAATTAGACCCCATTATAGCAAAAAAACTTAAGAATTTTATTGTTCATACTTTAATTAAAATATAAAAACAAAATCTATTAAAATGAGAATATTTAACTCTGGATATCACTGATCCCTTGCGCTCCTTGGAATCACATTCTTCTTCATCATTCAATAAATTTAAGGAAGTGAGGCTTCTAATGGCATTTTAACAAAAATTGAATGCTTGCATTAGACGTCCTGGGATGTGATCCAATGATTGGTTTTGGTAATTTATTCCAGCTGAGCACTCAGACTTTACATAAACAATGCAAGGCAAGTACGAGGAAGAAGATTTCTTTTATTTGCCATTTGTAAAATTATGCTTAAATTCCTTTGCTGTAATAGTCTTATGGTTGGATTTATAAATTCAGGGGATACATGGCAAACTATAGCAACCTTCATTAATCAGTGTTCCAGCCAGTGTTGCAATATGCTTTTTGTGCATATCCTCAGGAATATATTATTGCAAAGGAATAATTTATTGATCTGTTTTCAGTTATTCTTGGGAATGAACATTGTACAATTCAAAATTAATTTTGAAAAGCATGAATTGGGAATCATCCATCTTTAGCAAACTCTGATGTACAACAACATTATCAGGATGATGGCGCTACTGTGGACTGTACTGGGTTAGATCTAACCAAAAGTCTAAATGGGTGGATAGATGATAAGCCAATTAGACTGATCAGATTTAATAAAGGTAAAGGTTAATGATGTTCCATTAAATACCATTAGCAGATTTATTAAATATTCAGTGTGGTATTTACAAGGCATGTTAATGATGTATAGGGAGAGCAGTCCAGGGCTTTATAAAGTCAAACAGATCAGAAGATCACAGGTTCACATTCTAGTCTGTGCTGAGGAAGATGATCTTAGCTGAGCAGCAGTTGGAGCGTTATGTCCATTGGCTTTAGTTCCTCTATGTTTAGGAAAGGAAAAATCAGCCAGAGTCACTGCTACTGTCCAGACTGTGTGTCAGTCTAGCTCGATTGACAGCACTGAGTCAGAAGATTATGGGTTAAAATTCCTTGGCAGGTCTTGGAAGTCAGATTGTCTAAGATAACCCTCTACTGCAGTGCTCAGGTGTGGTGCTTTGTTGTAGGTGTCGTCCTTTGGCTGAGACGTTAAACCAACTGCCGTCTGCCTGTTCAGGTGGACGTTAAAGAGCGCATGGCACTATTCAAAAAGGGAAGAGCATTTCTCCCGTTGCCCTGGTACACAGTCCCTCAAATAAAATTGGTAATTCACTTCATATCTGTTTATGGGACATTGCTTTGTGCAAACTGGCTGCCACATTCCCCACAAAACACAGTCCCTGCAGTATATCCTGTGAATTGTTTTGGGATGTCCTCCTGACATGAAAGGCATTACACCAAATGTAAAGATTATTATTATTTTTAGAGTATGTGTATGTCTATCCAGTGAGAATAGATTTAAACTCGGCTGTGATGCCTTCTACAACGGAATAGACTGCTGAAACTCGTGTCTGGTCCCCTACAATAAAGACAAGCATTTATTTGGTGACTGTCGGTGCTCATAAAATCATTTTCCATAAAGATTCAATGAGGAGAGAAAAAGATGAAATAAGTTCATAGGGACTGAACATTTCCATGCACATTTTGAGTCCACTAATGGATTTCTGAAATTGGGAGTTGGAATCAGAATTCAATCCAAAAACTAAAACTCTTGCATCCAGTAATGATTGGGTCAAAGTAAATTGTGTTGTACATTGTTGTGGTTTAAGGTCAGTTACTGGAATAAATGTATTATGTGAAGAAGCTTGCAAATCTCCTGCATAAAATCTATCCAGACTAAACACCAGTCATTGAAAGTGATTGAATGGCCATGTGGAGCTTCTATTGTTCGGGTTCATATTAATGATGAAAATGTATTATAATGTAATTTATTGCTAGCCAGGTAGGATATTTGAAATTAAATTAAGAACAGCTTCTCGAATTTATGTCAAAATTTATGTGGAATCCTGTAACTCAGTGCTTGCCTCGCAAGCGAGAGACCTGGGTTCGATTCCCGGGCAGGGCGAAATGTTGGGCGAGTTTCCTTACTCCACATGCCTCTGTTTACCTAGCAGTAAGTAGGAACCTGGTCGTTAGTCAATTGGTGGATTGTTTTTCCGGGGTAATAATTCCTTTAAGAAGATCAAAATAAATTGGTCACTTCAATTCACGGCTGTTTGTGGGACACTGCTGTGCGCAATTGGCTGCTGCATTTCGCCCACAAAATATATAGTCAATTCACTTTCTAGATGGATTAATGGATATGGGGATAGGGCGGGTAAATGCAATTTGGTTGGAAGATCAGCCATGATCTTATTAAATGGCAGGGCACGCTCGAGGCGCCAAATGGCCCAATCCTGCTCCTATGTCTTATGGTCTTATGGCCTTTACAGTATATTCTGTGAAGCGCTTAGCGACGTCTCGAAGACGTGATAAAGCGCTATATAAAAATACAAAGATTATAAAAGAAAATGTTTACTAAAAAAATCTTCAGAATAGTTGGAAACAATCATTATAAGTGCAAACAAATAACCGGAGTGAAGATGGAATGAATGATTGGAAATGGTGGAATAGTTGCTGATTTTATTTGCAAGATCATTTGCAAGATTTAGCAATCCCTCACCCCCTACTGATAAATCTGCAACATGGATTCTATATAACCAAATCAAGTGATGCAAAGTTTAACTGGTATTCCCATGATAATGGCACAATCCAACATTGTTGTTACTAACTAAAGTCTGTGTGTTTACCCCTCTCCTGGCTTGGAAAGTAATGTATGTGAGCTGTTGTATCACACTGAAATTGAGTGAAATCACAAAGCACTTTCAGAATGCTGAATTGATTTGAGTATCATCTCAACCTTACAAAAGTTGAAAGCTCCCCAAAACCACTTTCAATCCAGCTTTGAAGTCTTCCCTCCACAGTCACATCTCCTAGCCTTATAGATTCTCTTGAGACAAATTCTTTGATTTATGGACACTTTTGTCTTTTCCTCTGATCATTGGATTTTTTTTAACTGAAGATAAGAGCAACATCGGGGAGCTTTTCCCAGTGTTTATATTTTAATATAAGGTTAATTACTTTTGGAGCTGAACTGTTTGCTTATTCTGAGCAGGAAGAGTTCATTATTACAACAACAACAAATTGCATTTATATAGCAGCTTTCACATCGGGAGGACATCCCAAGGCACTGGACAGTCAAGGGATTGTACTCCTTTACAATGCTGGCTGAATTTTTGTTTTAAGATGAATGTTGTTAGGAGTACTGTTATGTTGAGTCCTATATGTTGTACTGTTAGGAGAGCAAACAGCAGCACAGATACAATAACAACGTGCATTCATATAATGATAATCTGTACTGAGTGGCCTCAATGGACTGAATGGCCTCCTTCTGTACGCTAAGCTTTCTAAGCATAAAGGCATTTAGCACCTTCCATATAAAAAATCTTCACCAAATGAGGATAGTGAACGTTATCTAACTCGGAAATTGGGCCAGCAACGTCCCTACATAAGAATAAGATTTTTGGCCAATTTGGATAAGGGAGGGATATAGACCAGGACAGATTACATTTGCATTTACAGGGAAGAAAAAGAAACATCAGAAATCAAAATGCTTCAAAAATCAAATACCTCAAATCAAAAATGACATTAAAATGGAATAACATTTCCGTTTTAACTTGGCATTCACGTCACAAACTCCCACGATTGTATGGTCAGGTGGCTTATAAACCTCTCTTCCATTGTAACTTCACGTGAGCACCTCCTGTGACGCCCAGCCAACGTTAGAGTGAGTTTGCTGGCTGTGGGTATCCTATATGAAGTAGGTCAGGGTTATTCCTGTTTTAGTGAAGATAAGATTACAACACAAACCTTGGGAGAGTGGAAAGTGAAACATTATCATTCTGGCCTGGATTCACACCGAACTTTCTGAGGTGAAAGAACTTTCATCTGGTATGAATCTAGTCCTATGAGATCCATAATTTGATGTCCCATAAAGAACGTAAATGTAAATATATGAGCATTACTTTTTTAATTAATTGCTTGTCTTCTAGTTTGTTTTTAACTGTATCTTTCTTTTGTGCCTACAAAGGGTCGAAGCAGTGCCCATGAATCTTCTGTTGACATTGTAGAAGAAAAATCCAACTGCAGACAATCCTATAGGTTTTGGGTCTTGCCTGGCAAGTGGGTGCAGATTCAGTATGATCGCCTGGCATTGCTGACCTTACTTGACAGGTATATATAGTCATTTTTATTTTTTAAGCTGTACAACTGTATAGCAGTGCTAGCTAACCTGACTGTGTGTCATGGATATGCGCCTGTAATGTCTTGAACATTTTTCCTTGTAATAAGTACTAAATGGATGGAACAATCCTACAAGCAGCAAGCGTGGAGTTAATGAATCACATAATCTTCTTACAGCAATGCTAAATTAGAGCCTAGCTTAAAATAATAATAATAATAATCCTTGCATTTTATATATCACCTTATCATATCATTGAAACGTCTCAAAGCGCTTCACAGAATATATTGTAAAGTGGATTGTAATATATGAATATATAAAATATTTTGTTTTCACAGAAATCAGGAAATTGGGGAAAACATATTGGCTGTTTGCCTTGCTGTCCTTGTTGCTCTTCTCGGATTTACGCTGCTTAATCTAGGATTTTTCAGGGACTTGTGGGTGCTCCACTTCTGCCTCATCATTGCAAGTTGCCAGTACTCCCTACTGAAAGTAAGTGGCTGTGCTTTGGTGCGTTTTGTGTTCTGTTACCATTTGATTGATGTTGAGATGCTTTATATTACTGATTTATTTTTCTCTCTCCTATGTTTCAGAGTGTCCAACCTGATGCTGCATCTCCCATACATGTAAGTTGCAAAAAAGAAACTTGATTCATTTTGCAAAATAGCTGAATGATATGTATCAAACATCAGTAACCAACGACACACCCGCCCCTGTAGTAGCAATAGTAATAAACTGAAATCAATATGCTAATGTAATTTCTATGGGGTAGCCCTTTTTACACATATGTAATAAGATCATATTTATGTAATACTTATTTCTCAGGTTGATGATGTGAAAGAACTAGTGTTATTTTTAAATTCTGAATAAGGAAGGGAAATATGGGGGAAATGCTCCTATGTACTCAGTGATATGTGCTGATAATAAAATCAGCACATTTCTCCACAAAATTGTCATTTCAAACATGGAACAGTAGATTTTGGGGCTGAAGAAGAATGCATCTGATACTTTAAATGTCAGTTGATTTCTTTGATTTGCTTTGTATTCAGAGTAACCAAAAAACAGAGCTTTAGTAATGCAACCCATTATTGTTTACTGAGCGCTTGAGTTTGTGTTTTGACATTACTAAAATATAACCATCACTCATTATACACAGTGGCCAAAATCCAATAAATCTACACTGACCCTATTAGATATTTGTGATGCACAATGTTCCAGTGGTCAGTCTATATTTACTTTATATAAGTGATTTGTATATTTTCTCCCCTTCCCCTGTTTGAACTTGACGGCACCACACACTAGAACCTCGGTTGAGTGGCTCTGCAGTTGGCTGGGAGAGAGATGGAATGCTTACATTTGTATATCGTTTGCATATGTTATCAACAGTGTTCTGCAAGCAGCTTAAAAGCATATTAAATCGCATCCCAATATACCAGTACACAGTCAACAACAACAACAACAAGATTCCATTTATAGAGCGCCTTTCACGTCGGGAGGACGTCCCAAGGCGCTGGACAGTTGGGTCAGGACCCGAGCAGGGGGGAAATGGTCAGGGTGAGGGGAGGGAAGGGAGGGAGCGAGGAGGAGGGAAATGGTCAGGGTGAGGGGAGGGAAGGGAGGGGGCGAGGAGGGGGTAGAGAGTTGAGAGGGGAGCTGAAGGCACGGTCAAAGAGAAAGGTCTTGAGACCGGCCTTGAAGGAGGAAAGGGAGGAGGCGGCGAAGGCACTGGGGGATGGAGTTCCAGAGCCTCGGGGCTGAGAGGCTGAAGGCCCGACCACCGATGGTAGGGCGGTTGGGGCGGGGGATGTTGAGCAGACCGGAGCCAGAGGAACGGAGGGTACGGGCAGCTAAGTAAGGGGATAGTAGGTCAGAGAGGTAGGAGGAAGCAAGGCTGTGAATGGCCTTGTAAGCGAGGATGAGGATCTTGAATTTGATCCTCTGGGGGATGGGGAGCCAGTGGAGGTGAGCGAGGGTGGGAGTGATGTGGTTGCGAAGTCTGGTGCGGGACAGTACACGAGCTGCAGAGTTCTGAATGACCTGCAGCTTGTGGAGGGAGGTGCCGGGAAGGCCGGCGAGGAGAGAAAACCGTCATCTGTTACAAATAGGAGACCAGGTTAACACCAATAGTAAGGAAAATATAATTCCAAAGCAGTGCCTACGAAATCTGACCTTTCGTGTTGGACCAGCACTATTTCTGTAAATAAGCTCGGAATGCTCAGATCTAAAATAGGTCTGCATAAGGGAACAATAGTTGACTGGATGTTAATACGACAAGGGTAATATCTAATGAGACAAATATATTGCTGTAAGCCACGACAGTCTCTGTTACGTTGAAGGCTTGTCTGGTTCCCACAACTCTGCAAGGCAGTTTAGGATGATTTCATACAACAGATTTTTTTTTAAAAAAGCATGTTATTCTATTATAGTTCACAATTTTTTTTATCCCAGTTTAGCAAAGCTGATTTTTGATCATACGTTTCATCTTTAATAGTTACTAAATTTCAGTCAGAACAACCAGTGTGTTTTTATTTAACTGCATTATTTTGCCTCTGGATGCTGAGTATTTCACTGTGTATTTGCGGTACCATAACCAGAGTTATACTGACATGTTGTAATTAGCAGACTTTATGAAGATGAAATGGAGTTCGTTGTCCGCTAATAACTATGTCACTTCATTTGGGATTGATTGTTATGATATCAGCAGTTTAATAATCTCTGAAGCGTGTAACGTGTTTGCCAGATGAAAAAACAAAAATGCAAAAGACTGGACTAGCGTGCAAGCATCAAGTGAAGCACTACTTAATAAAACGGCAATTCAAATCTTCGGAACATGTTTTGCATATTATCAAATGCAACGTTGCAATCCTCAAGGCTACAGATGGAAAGGTATATCATTATATTCTGCTGTAGTGTTGGAAGCGTAATGCATTGTGCAGTCGGCTTCTGGACCCAACCATTATGAGCAGAGAGAGGTGTCCATTTCCAACACATCTATAGACCAGTCAATAATTTTCAGCAAATTGTTTGTACCATTTGTGTTCATTATTTTCACTACGATAAAATGGCCAACTTCCAGGTCATCAGAACACCACCAATGCCACTTCTTGCTTTGCGCATACTTAGCAAACAGGAAGTGACATTGACCGTGATCCGTTGGCTTGGAAGTCAGGCATTTTTTTCTTGTAGTGCAGGAACCGGCTGACGGTCAGAGAACAAATCACATGTTCTGACCAACTTATTGCATGCGCGGTAAATTGGCTATCACCCCTTGATTTTATGGAACACAAATTCCATGTTATAACAAGAATCCACTGTATGTTTAATTGAACTGACATTGAGGACACACCTGGTAAAACTCGAAAGTCAGCAGTAATTCAAGGCACTGTTTATAGTTGACTAACCTCTTTAGTATGGACATAATCATGATTTTGGAAAATCAAAGTCCTAATAGCCAAACTACTGGGCAAAAACACCAGTACTTTATACTGCTAACATATATGGGTGACCAGTATAACCACAAAGTATTCAGGAGAGAGTAAGGGAGGGGAAGACTACTTTGCAAACTTTTTGACTACAGTTTGGTGAGGGAGATGAGCCAAAATAGTCACCCATCAATTTCACCTCCATAACATGTGAGTGACATGATAATACATCAATTGCAAGATACTAGCTGACTCATCACAGTGAAGATAAGTATTTGAATTCTGGCCTTTGTATTGATCTACACAAAGTTGGCTTCTCTGTTTGATCTGAAATATAAACATATTCATTATTGATTATTTAACTTTCAAAATAATACTGAATTTAATACACAATCTTAAATTTTAAGACAAAATTAGGTTATAGACTATAGAGAATATCAGTGCTACAATGCATATTGATGAGTGGATATTTGTATAGCGCCTTTCATGTCAGGAGGACGTCCCAAGGCGCTGGACAGTCAGTGTTTCGGACCTGAGCTGGGGAGTGGAGGTTAGGGGGGGAAGGAAGGTGATCAAAAGCACGGTGCAGAGGAAGTCTTGAGATGGGTCTTGAAGGAGGCAAGGGAGGGTCGAGATGAAGAGACTGCGGGATGGAGCTCCAGAGGGTGGGGACAGAGTGGCAGAAGACCCACCCACCGATGGTGAGGCGGGCGAGGCGAGGGACATGAAGCAGGCCGGAGCCCGCTAAGTGGAGGGAGTGGGCAGGATGGTAGGGGGTTAGGAGGTCGCAGAAGTAGGGTGTAGCAGGGCCATGGAGGGCTTTGAAGGTGAGGACCAGGATCCTGAACTGTATCCTTTGTGTGATGGGAAGCCAGTGGAGTCAGGCGAGGATGGGGGTGATAGGATCACGGAGCCTGGTCTGGGAGAGGACATGGGTGGCAGAGTTCTGGACGATCTGCAGCCAATGGAGGGAGAAGTTGAGGAGGCCGACAAGCAAGGAGTTTGCATCGTCAAGCCTCGATGTTATGAATGCGTGTATGAGAGTTTTGGCGGCCTGCGGTGTGGGACAGTGGTGGAGCCGGACAATGTTGCGGAGGTGGGGGAAGCCTGAGCTATACTACTATGCTGCACACCCACATAATATAATTTTTCATGATGGTTTCAGTTTTGACAGGAGAGAGCCAAGCTAAGGGGGAAACAAACAGCTTGGCTTTTCATTCAGCTTCACCAAACTAGATTTTCACTGAAGGTGAAAATCAAATCCAAAGGTATTCCTGAATACTTGCTCAATTTTAGAGACAACTTTGATCTCCTCTTTCTGTGTAAGTTTAAAGACCAAGATCTAAATTGTTGAAAGGTTTGCATCTTTGTTTAAATGCTTCTTCATATTTTTGACTCCAATCCTGAGACCAGATAAAAGAAACTGGCTTTGCAAAGGACAAAGGAGTGATATGGAGGAAAAACATGGGTTTAAGATACATTTGTTTAATTAAGATATGTATTTGCTGCCTTATCTGCATACCTGCCCACATCGAGAAATTTGCCCAGGTTATTTCAATGTCCAAAAAAGTGATTCTAAATGTTAAATGTTAATGGTGATTCAGATTTTTTTGAAAGCTTTCATGTGAACCCCAATATATTGGCTACAGAAGGCATTTACATCAAACAATATCTGAAACACTAAGACTGACCTTTTCCTGTTTTGATCTTAGAACTTCCAAAGGAATTCTTTTCACAGGGTGATGAGGGCCTTTTATAAAATGACTCTTAAACAGGCCATTTTCTTGTTTCTCTTTCAGGGACACAATAGAATTATAGCGTATAGCAGACCTGTTTATTTCTCTATATGCTGCGGCCTTATTTGGGTCTTGGATGCTGGAAGTAAATGCACTCGATTTCCATCTTCTACCCTTTACGGAGTCACATTAATTTCTCCAGAAAATTTTGGAACTGCCAGAGATGTTGTTATCGGTGAGTCTTTGAGACAATGTTAATCGTAACCTTTAAAATGTTTGTAGTGTTTGTAGAAATCAGACAAAGCTATTTTTTTTTACTCTTATATTCATGAGACCAGGTGTACAAAATGTTCTTAATTCACCTAAATGCAGGGCAATTTGTCGTTCGTCTCCTCACGGCTTATGGGATGCTGTATGGTAACTGTCAGGTTTATCTGCACAGCACTCACTGCATTGCTTTGGTCATGTGAAGCATCTTGAGATACTTCAATGTGATAAGGTGTCATGTCAATTGGATTTTTTTTGAATAAGTTAAAGGAATTGTGTATTGATGGATAGGATGTTGTCATTTCATTCATTAAATCAGTTTACTTGTATTTTCTATTGATTTTAAACTATGACCTAAATAACTAATAGTTCCTGCATTTTATATAGCGCCTTTCATGTCAGGAGGACATCTCAAAGTACTTCACAGGATTAACTGTAAAGTATAGTGACTATTTTGTTTCCCCGTAAACACGACAACCAATTTTGCGCACAGTAATGTCCCACAATCGGCCATGACGTGAATGAACAATACTACTTGGGGGATTGTTTATCAGGACACCAGGAGAAATTCCCTTCTTTTTGAATAGTGCCATTGGATCTTTAAAGTTCACTTGATCAGGCAGACAGAGCCTCAGTTTAACTTCTCATCCTAAGGATGGCACCTCTGACAATGCAGCACTCCCCCAGCAGTTGTGTCAGCCTGGACTGTGAATTGAAAGTCTCTGTTGTGGGGCTTAAACCCATAACCTTCTGACTGAGGGGCAAGAGTGCTGCTAAATGTGCCAGGCTGACTCCTAAGTCTAGTAAGTCTAACTTGCTGCTTTTATTAATGGTAATCTCTTAGCGTGGCACTTGTTTATCAAGCCTTATCACTCTGCCTACCTAATACAGCTTTTACTGTCATGGTTCAGGATGTCTATGCAATTCTCAAGTTTGCTTTGGATTACTGCCAAGCTTTACCAGGTATTCCCATTTAAAGCTGTTTCAGCTGCAGGGAGACATCACTCACTTATTTTACTCCCCCCACCCTCCCTAGGATTTGAACTTGGAACCTTCACAGATTCATAGGTCCTCAGTCACCTATTTCACTGCGTTAGCTTGCGGGATACTGCAACATGAATGCAGTGGAAGAATAAAAAGGACTGGGGCATGGCAGCAGGATGTAGGTGCCTCTATCGATAAGTCATAAAGATATGCCCTAGACTGCGAGGGAAGCGTGCTATTATTGGGACTGGTGCCAATCAGACACAATTCATTCCCAAAAGCTGTATGGAAGGCATGATGTGGTATTGAGATTGTTTCTATTAATCTGATTTTGTTGTATTCTCTATTGGTTGCATTCTGCATTTGCAGCCATAAGGAGAAGGCACTGTCTGTTTGATTTCCCTTCCCTGTGCAACTGGATAAATGTTTGTACAGCCAAGCGACATATTAGAATAGCTCAGGTTTTGTGGTCTGAGGTGTGTCATATTGCCGTGTCGTCCAACATAAATAAAGCTGGGATATGTGGAAGGTTATATGTGGAAAGATATTTCTTGAGGAAATTAACATTTCTTCCTTAGAAAATAGGAGAGCAATGGTGACAGACTTTCCTCCGGGAGATGCAGGAAGGTATCTGTTTACTTTGATGGGTGTCGGCAGCTTCTATGCCCATAAGATATGGTCCAACAGAATGAAGT
This sequence comes from Callorhinchus milii, assembly GCF_018977255.1. Taxonomy (NCBI): domain Eukaryota; kingdom Metazoa; phylum Chordata; class Chondrichthyes; order Chimaeriformes; family Callorhinchidae; genus Callorhinchus; species Callorhinchus milii. The sequence continues at coordinate 118,825 of NW_024704780.1, read as the reverse complement.
ATACGCATAGAATATTTTATTACCATAATCTGTGTTGAATGTTGGCTGCAGTTCTGAAACCATTCATGTGAATCTGTTGCCATCTGCTCTTACAGCCAACAATATTTAGATCACTGGAATGTAATTGCATATCGTTTCTGCAGTAGATGTTTGGAAATATTAATAAATATATCAAGAAGATATGAAAATTCTAACTAATAAAGAAGAGCCATTTCCCCGTTTCTGAGGATGTGATAAAGTTTAGAATGAAATTGGATATAAAGCTGCTTATTCTTTTCCCAGTTAAATTTGTCTTTACCCCTCTTCAGGTCATACTCTAGCTTGATTCCAGTGCAATGCTGGGGGAGTATTGCATTGCCAGACAATGCAGTCCTTCAGACAAGATGTTAAGCCAAGATCCAAACTGATTATTCAGGTAGGTGTTAAAGATCCCATGACACTACTCAAAAAGAGAAGTGAGTCACTTCTGGTGTTATTATTATTATTATTACTGGCCAACAATCCTCCAGGTAAAATTGTCTTTCACTTCATGTCTATTTGTAAGATTTGCTATGTGCAAATTGGCTGCAGCATTTGTTGACAAATTCACAGTTGCAACCCTTTACAGTAAAATCCTGTGAAACTCCTGTGACGTTTTGACAATGTGATGAGGGCCTCTATCAAATGCAATGATTATTATTACAGAGGTCTGATTTGTTTGCAATATGTTGCTTCTTCCAGATATGACAACCTCTATTTTATTCCTGCAAAATGTGGGACTGCAGAAGGAAATAGAATTTTTCTATGAATTGCAGTGACTTTGGGGAATGTGACAGTCAGTTTGTACACATCAAGTGTTCCACAAACAGTCATTAAGTGAATGACCGATTTTATTTGGGAGATTGTTGACCAGGACACTGGGGGAAACGCACATTCCTTTTTCGAATAGTGCCACAGGATCTTTAACATCCACTTGAACAGGCAGATGGGAACTCGATTTGGTTTATTGTCTTATCTGAAGGACAGCACCTCTGACAATCCAATGCTTCTGCAGCATTGAACTGAAGTGTCAGCCTAGTTCAAAACCCTGACATTAGGCTTGAACCCACAGGGTCTGACTCAAGAGTTGAGAGTGCTGTTCTATCTGTATCTGTGACCAGAGCTCCCTCTGACTCCATGTTCTCCTGGATCTCTCTGCAGTGTTCAACACAGTCGACCACACCATCCTCCTCCCTCATCTACCTTAGTAAGACCACACTCACATGGTTCAAGTCCTACTTAACCAACTGCCTTCATTTCATTTCAGCAAATGGTTTCTGCTCCTGCTCCCACTTGATCACCTGTGGGGTACCGCAGGGCTCCATCCTTGGTCCGCTTCTTTTCCTTATCTATATGCTCCCTCTGGGCGATGTCACCCGCAGACATGGGGTAACTTCCATATGTATGCCAATGACACAAAAATCCACATTGCCTCCTCCAGCATTGACTCCAGGTCCGCCGATGTTCTAGCAGCTTGTCTGGCAGACATCAGGGCTTGGATGAGTGTAAACTTCCTGCAGCTTAATATGGACAAGACTGAAGCCATACTCCTTGGCTCCTGTCAAAGTCTTCACTCCTGCAGTTCTAAACTCCTCAACCTCCCTGGGCTCTCCCTCAGACTCAATGAACCATCGCGTAAACTAGACTTCTGTTTCGACCTCCAGTTGTCCTTCCTCCCCCACATCCGGTCCCTAACCAGGATGGCCATCTTCCACCTCTGTCACATTGCCCGCCTCTGACCGTACCTTACCCCAATGCAGCCAAAACCCTTGTGCATGCGTTTGTCACCTCCTGCCTGGATTACTCCAAAACACTCTTCGCCGGTCTCCCCAGTTCCATTATTCAAAATATCCAGCTCATTCGAAACTGCCCCCTGCATACTGACCCAGACCAAACTCTGTACCCACATCACACCAGTTCTGGCCAGGCTCCACTGGCTTCCCATCACCAAACGTAGCGACTTCAAGATCCTCACTCTCATGTTCAAATCCATTCACTCCCTGGCACCTCCCTATCTCTCTGACCTCCTCACTCCCCAATCCACCACCCGGCACCTCCGCTCGATGGGCACCGGCCTCCTGCTCGTCCCTCACATCCTCCGCACCACCATCAGAGGTCGTGCTTTCAGCCACTACGCGCCAAAACTGGAAAACTCTCCCTCAATCCTTCCACCTTGCCCCCTCGCTCCCCTCTTTCAAGTCCCGTCAGAAAACTTTCCTCTTCAACTGCGCTTACAGCCATCTTCCCCCCTCCTCCCGGCTTGGAGTCAGGTTCCCCCACGGTTAAGCGCTCTGAGGTGCCACCCTGTGTGGAGGGCGCTATATAAGTGCTGGTTGTTGTTGTCGTTGCTACCAAGCAGCCAGGCTGACACCAATTACTTGTAAATCTACATTGAAAACTTCTTATAGCATTTGTGCCCTTCAGCTGAGCATTGATAACATCTTGTAAGATGCTGACATCGGTAGTGACTTCCCCACTGCAGCTGTTAGGCTAACTAGTATTTAATTTATAGGCTCATGTCTTCTTTTATGAATTTATACCCCAATTCAAATCAATATAAATCGGAGACTAAATCTCCAGGCAAAGTCCTGTCTACATGTATTTTATACAGGGAACAGATCAAACTTGCGGAATTGTTTTAAATAGTACTACTAATAATAATAATCCTTGCATTTTATATAGCGCTTTTCACGTCTTCTAGACGTCTCAAAGCACTTCACAGAATAGACTGTAAAGTGAATTGACTGTATATTTGTGGGCGAAATGTGGCAGCCAATTATGCACAGAAGTGTCCCATAAACAGTCATGGATTGAAATGACCAACTTATTATTATTTTTTTCTTGAGGGATTATTATCAGGCGTGTGGAGTAAGGAAACTTGCCCAAGGTTTCACCCTGGCGGGAATCGAACCCAGGTCTCTCGCTTGCAAAGCGAGTGCTCTAACCACTGAGCTACAGGACTCCACGATGGTCAGGAAAGAAACTATGCAATGGACCTTAAACAATTACATACTTTTGCCTATTGTTTTAAATAATGTGGTAACACACCTCATAAATCATGGTTTAATCAAAGAACACTTCTCTGATTATTTTCTTAGCAGATTTATGATAACCCTACTCCTAACCCAGTACCGTTTTATTCAGAGCATATTGCCAAGTTAGCAAATGAAAAATTGACCAACAATAAGGAATCCAAAAGATAATTTTATCATATTGGGGTCTCCAGCAATGAAATATTTCTGTTCCAATGAATAGAAACTTCTCTTAAAAAATCCCTTTGCTCTTGCTAGATTTTCTGTGGTGATGTTTATGCATAAAAATGCTGCTGCTAGTTATTTCAAGGGGGTTTACTCCTGTATTACTTTGTATCACCGGTGTGAAGCTCATGCACTTGGTCAAACTTGGTCACTTTTCCATGCAATAGCTTCAACGTCCATTGATCTTTAAGATCTGTAAGGTGAATTTATTCACTGTTTTTTTTACTTCCCTTCTCCCCTTTTAGAAGGACAGATGTAAGCCAGTCTGTAAGGCCATGCCAGAAAAAGCAGGCAAAATAGATCAAAGGCGACTTTATAGATCTTCACCAAATTGTACAGATCTGCCTGAAGGAGAAACTTCTTTCCTTTCAAAGTTCATATGATCCAAATCATGGTGACAGCAATGCCTGCTTAGATTTCAGCAAACAAAACCTCAAGAGTAGCTTTGCAGATCTTTACCAACTTTTACTGACAAGCTCCCTAAAGGAGAAGTTGATTTCCCTTCAAAGCTAAGCTAGCTTGATAAAAATTGAGATGATGGCAGCATTGTTTTAATTTTGAGTGAAAAAAATAAGAAGGGGAATAACTTAAGAGGTATTCCAGATCTTCAGTAAATTTATTTATATTGCCCTCCAGTACTTCGTAGAGACACCATTATTTTATCTACAAGACGATAATTATTATGTGAAAGGGCAGACTGAGCTCACCTGCCAGCTCGAGCAGTTTATTCTTTGAACAACCGAGCCTCGCAGAATGAGAAGGGTCCTAGGGTCTGTTCCCTTGTACCCTGACTTAGCTGATCAGAGCTGGGCGAGAACAAGAAGGGCTTCATTGATTAGTGTGACATTGACTTTTGCGTTATACATTGATTTGGTTCCAAATTCACAACATGGTTAGATTTTGTACAATAGCTGTTTCGGAAGCAGTGCAGCGAATGAGGCACCCACCTCTTATTCTTTCCTATGCATGTTTGTGCTTTTATTTGTGAGCAAAGGGCTATGTTATTGCATTCAGACAAAGGAACTTTGGTACATGAGTATGGTATTGCTAAAAATATACTTAGCAGGGCATTGCGTATTGGTCATTGTGCTGAAAGTGTTAGTGTTACCATTATACAATTTATATTGCAATAATGAGGAGTAGCTGAATCCCTAGGTCCCATTGATGAGAATACAAATTGATTTCAAATCCTGTGTGTGAGTTGTACAGGACATACTTCACATGACACGCCTACCTTTGCCATTCACTTGAGATCTTTTAGTCCTACTTGAAGGGCTGCTGACAAAATTTATTCTGGCAGTCACTTCTTGCCGGGCATGGTATAATAATAACTCTTGCATTCGAGACTTCTGAAAGTGCTTCACAGGATATACTCTAAAGAGACTGTGTGTATTTTGAGCGAAATTGTGGCAGCTAGTTTGCACACAGCAATGTCTCGCCATCAGCCGTGGAGTAAGTGATTTGTTTAGGGGATTGTTGGCCAGGACACCAGGAGAAACTCCTTTCCATTTTCGAATAGTGCCATGGGATCTTTAACATCCACATGGGCAGGTAGAAGGGACCTTGGTTTTAAAGTCTCATCTGAAGGACGGCACCTCAGACAATGCAGCGTTCACTCCCAGCACTGCACTGCAGTGTCATCTTAGACCATGTGAGTTCCAAGTTCTCCGGCATGAGGCTTGACCCCACAGTCTTCTGACTCAGAACTGAGTCAACCAACTGAGCCAGGCTGACATGTTTACCTACAAATATACAGTCACTAGATTTTACAGTTATCACAAAATTCTTGTTTTTTTTGTTTCAGTAACATAATAAAGCACTATAGTAAGTGGAAGGATTATTATTATTGTTTCCTCCTCAGCACATTGTTAATCTTGTCTCTGCCCCCTCCCACCCAGAGGACTTCCAGTTGCTCCAACATTGCTCAGTAGGTTAAAATCTCCAAAAGTAAGAACTGCATTAACATGCTTAGCTGATTTTTGTTCATTTACCACCTTATTTTGCTTATTCTGTGGGAATATTACATTATTGGGCAGGTACAGGATTTCCCTGGCTGTACAAAACGTCTTACATTAAATGTATGCAAATGTTTACTTTGGACACAAACTCCTGACTGCTATGTTTTTAAAGGATTCACAGCAGACATCATGCACATTTCTCAGGCCTTCATGGTGATATGTTGTGTATTTTGGTATTTCTGGTTATCTACTGTTGGGGTGGGGAGAGTGAAACTCTTGATGGATTATGGGCTGTCATGTGATCACACACACACTATATCACTGTTCCGCTTGTTGCCCTTTCACATCCATCACATGAGCTCTAGCGTTCTCAGTGTGCCTGCCACAAAACAGTAAGAGACAAAAAATAAGCTATGTTGATTGAAAATGCAGTTAATTTGAAGGAACAATTCAATCCCTGAGTTGTGCTGATTGCGAACTGCAATGTCCCACAAAACAGCCATGAGGTGAATGACCAATTTTATGTGGAGGATCGTTGGCTAGATCAATGTGAAAAGCTTCCTTCTCTTTTCAAATATTGTGATCTTTAACATCCACCTGAACAGGCCGGTAGGACCTTGTTGAACATCTGAAGGATGGCACCTATGACAATGCAGTTCTCCCCCACCATTGCATTGAAGTGTTAGCCTAGATTTTGAACTCAAGCCTCAAAGTGGTGTATATAAGATGTTTGTCCTGAAGAGGCGAGAATTTAATTTTGAAGGTTTCTGCCTTATACTTTCTGATGGAGATTACAATGCATTTTAGTTAGGTACTGCTGGAAGGGAAATGATTTATTGTAACTTCCAGTAGTATCATTATTATAAGGAAGAAGTGTGATTTATGATTCACTCCTCTTTCTGTTCATCGCACTGACTGGAAGCTGAGGAAAATTGAGTCTACTCATTCACATTCAGGCAGATGCTCCACGAACTGGTATTAACTGATATTAATATAACATTAACTGATATTGACAAGCGGCCTTGTGACCTTTATACAGCTTTCACTTTATAAGCTTGCCTCATTTTGAGAAAGATGTTGTTTTCCCTGGTGTTGAATTGGAACCTATTTTGGGATTTTGATTTCCCATTATTCTACATGTTTCAAATCCATAATAAAATAGTTGGAGATGAAGCAATTGAACCGAATGACATTATGGACAAAGTTGTGGAAGTCTAATTTACGTAGATAATTAACTTTTAACATTTCCATTTGAGTCAAATTTTGTTTTAATACAAACTTTTCCAGGCATGTTGCCAGCTGACACCCACAAATGCCCCCTTTTCAGCAGAAGGGACAAGGGACAGAGTAAGAGCAAGTCTCCTGGCTAATTACCCATCTCTAGCCTCGAGATGCAAAGACCAATTGTTGCCCAGGCTGACAGAAGCTCCAACCACAGACTGTAAATTGAACTTGTGATCTTCTTGTCTGTATTGGTTAGTGCTACATTGGTTAGTGCTACATTAGCTGATGCCTTACCCACTATTCTATAAATCAGGAGAGCTTCAATATTGCAATCCTTGATGTCCATTTCAGGAGTAATACCCAGATTATATTTCGAACTCTGTTTGCACCTCCAAGATTTAAATGCTTCATGAGATTGAAGTGAGCATGTTCTAAAAGCAGTGTATGCACCTCAGATGTTGTCTGCAGGCATCTGACTGCAACGCATGAGCAGTTGCTAGATCAGTAGAGCGAGCGAGAGAAAATATCTCACATCAGAGTTGCGTTAGGACGGCTTTTTCCTGTGTTTGTATTGAATGAACACTGATTTTTTTTTAATATTTTTTTTAATCGGGGTTTATCGGTTAAAACCGAATATCAGACGCTCTAAAGGTACTAAATTTATGTTTAAAAAATCTGCAGAAGTGGAATGTCCCATGTTATGGGCAGCTTGACTTCAGACAATTTCCATTTCAGATTGCCAACATTCAGAGTTTTGTAGCACCAGGCATCTTTAATGGACTATGCAACCATACCTACGTGCCTTTTTATTTTTCTTGAGATTATTTGATTTGAATTTACACCCTCAATTTCAGTAGCTTAATTGCCTTTTTCCAGTGAGAGTGTATTTGTGAATTGAAGTGCCACAACAATGCCTTGTATCTAGCCAAATCTCTCTGGTGTAATTTAAGTACACAATTGCAAAGTATCTTAGTATAGATTCACACAAATTTCAGCACGGAAGGAGTTCATTATTCCTGTTGTGTTCATATCAAGTTATCGCTTTCTTTTTCTCTCTCTATCTCTCTTTTTTGTATTATCTCTCTCTCTTTCTTCCCCCATTCCCCCTTCACTGGAGCTATCTGCTCTTATTTCAGTAATATGCTAAATGCTATATTTACCCTTGAAATTTTATGCAGAAAGAAAGAACTTGCTTTTATAGCATTGTATTTATAGCATATGTTGTATTTATAGCATATGTTGAAATATCTCAGAAGAGTTTTGCAGTAATTATTGTCAAGTGTAGTGACTTTATTGTCAAAAGTGTCTGCCATTTTACTTAAAGCAACGTCTCACTAAGAGTGTCATAGGATATTTAATGTCAAAGGGGACATTAACTGTATAATGTTTAACGTCTGATCTAAAGAACTGCATCTCTGATAATGCAGCACTTCTTCAGTACTGCATTAGAATGAACTTAAGCCCCAGTGTGGGGATTGAACTCTTAATAGTCTGATCCAGAGGGGAATCCTACCAACAGAGTCAGGCTGACACGAATAGAACTAATGAGAATACATTGGAAACGTTCCAAAGCAGCAAAGCTGCACTTTGAGACGTTTCAAAGACGTGATAAGGCACTATATCAAATGCAAGTATTATTAGTATTATTTGTATTTTGGTTGCATGTTCATCAACAAGCTGAGATAGGCTTAGTGTTTGTAAAGAATCGTGTTGCTGTGTGTGATACAAGAGTGACATTTACTGCCTCTTACTGGTTTCATTCCTGTTGTTGCAGGCTTCATGCACTGCTTCCCTGTGATTTTCCTTCTGGGTCTTCTTCCACAAATCAATACTTTCGTCACGTATTTTCTGGAACAAATAGACATACACATATTCGGAGGTTCTGGTATGTATTCACAAGTTTTCATTTTGCTTTTTTTTAGGACTAAATTAAACAATGTAAGGGACTCAGTCATACTTACTGGGTAGACAATTATTTAGGTATGTGACTATAACTTCTATGAGTACTTTTGCGTTAACATCGAATTGCTTGCACACGATTAAAACCTGGCTGAAAGGCAGCATGTGTCACATTTTGATGGATGTGGATCCAGTGTTACACACTCGCACCCATCATCTTGTGTGGTGAACTTGATCTCAACAAAGATAGATGTTGTGTCAGTGGCTGTTCAGTAAAAAGTCCTGTATTTATTCATCCATATGTGTATCCTGTTGTGTTTTGGCTGCTATCACCTACCTGCAATGGTGCTTCACTTCAGCTCTTGTTGTCATTCAATTAAATGGGCAATGAAGGCAAAAGCTAGAAACGTGCGTTAGCAAGTAAATACGGACTGGAACGTGATCAAAAACAATGACTAAACTAACTCAAAACAGAAGACAAGCCAAATCAAATGACCGAACAGAAACTGCCACATACACTGTGGCTATTTGAAGGGAGTTAAGAATTACCCAGGCTCAGTGCTTTGTTTGAATGACAGCACCAGATCCTGGCGTGGTTTTGGAGTGACAAGCTATGCTAATGAGTGCTTTATTGTGTTGGTGCTGTCCTCTCTATACCTCTTAGCAGATTACACGGCCAACCGACAATAGTTCTCTCAACACTTTTTAGTGCCAAGAGAATGTAAATAATTAACATTTAGAGAAATCCTTTCAGCTTTTGCAATGTGCTATAACTGATGTACGGAATGAATGTTGCATAGTGTTGTGATTATGTCCGGTTATGAACAAATTAACACTCTTGTGTGAGAGGTTAGGGCAGTCCTTGGGAAACAGACAGTAAATAAAGTCACTGTCTCTTTGCTTCAGGTCCCATCAGCTCAGCTCCAAGGAGATTCTGCTTACCCTCATTTCCTCCCAACCCACCCCTGGGGGAAAGGGGAGGGTAAGCGGAATCTCCTTGGAGCTGAGCTGGCTTCAAGGTGACATGCTTGGCCAAGGTGTGTCGGAATTGAGTCAAACCTCTCCGCTGGTCTTGGTCGTCTGGTTTCTGAGCCAGGTGGGTTTGCAGTACTCCAAGACACTCTGATGACTGACCGGCCAGCCTGGCTCATTGGCAGAACTTTGAACGGTCGAGGATTATGCCCATTCGGCTCCTTTATCACTGCAAGCCAAAACCATAATGAGTAGGGTGGTCTAAGACAGACAAGCAGCAGGAAGCCTGCCAGGCAGTGCTCTCGATTGCAAGCTAGATGGTTTTGGCTGGTTAAACAGCAGCAGTACCCCAACATACACTCCTTGGATCACACCACCTTGCACCTAATATCTCCAGGATTAGGTAAGCAGGATGTGTCCTCCAGAGATAGAGTGCACATTCCATTCCTGACATAAGTGACATACATATGTTCAACTTTGAGTCTGGTTTGGATACTCTTAAATATGCTCATGGAATTCCGGGATACTCATTTAACCAAACAAAAAATCTGTTTTGTTTGTCACTTCAAATCTGAAACTCGTTCAGCCAGAGAATATGGAGGGGGGATTGCTTGAGAAGGTCAGCCTACAATGCAATAAAATTGCAGTGCTTTCGAGGGCACTACCTGGCAAGCTTCCCGCTCACATTGCTACTATTCAGCACATGGAGAAATGAGGCCTCTGGAGAAACTTCAATCTCTGGTTGACTGGAGGTGGGTGCATGGAGATTGGTGGCTGTGAAGAAATTAATGAAACTAAAAATGAATATTCTGAAACACTTGTGTTTTTCAGCTGCCACGGGCTTAATCTCATCACTGTATAGCTTTTCCCGCAGTTTACTTGCTGTGGTTCTGCTATATGTATTATGTTTTGGTGCAGTAAAGGTAAGGTGATAAGTCTGAATTTAATTCTTAACTTATTCTTAAAAGTACCAACAAATAATGAATGGGATCAGTAATATTCCTCAGCCAGTCTGAAGATACGGCTGTAAGATGACATGTTCTAGATTTTATTTTAACCAAACAGCTGTACTAAAAGTTCTGTGCAAGAAATATACACAAAATCTCATTGTCATAGACTAAGAACTGATGAATTAAGTGTTGACTGTTTATACAAAAACGGAAAATGCTGTGTACCAAAGCAAGTATCTGAAAGAAGATAAAAAGATTAACTCATCATAAACCAGGGGATTTGATGGATCAGTAGAGAGTTTAGCCCTTATGTAACATTATATTTGGGATCCATAAATTGAGGCTCCACATTATAATGGAGTGGGTTGTAGTGCAGATGTTTATCAGCACTTCTGAAGTTGTCAGGGGTGTTGCTGACACCACAATACCTCACTACGCCTGGTCGTTGTGCAAACAAAATGAACTGATTGGCAGCAACTCATCCTGATTATTTTTGGTGGTTGTTGGGATGTCACTGACATAACTGAACTCCACTGCGTCTGCTCGCTACATGCGGGAAGCCAGCCAGCGCTGGAAGCAGGAAGTATCAATGCCCTTCAGCCTTCTGTGGGTCCACTTTATATCTGAATCCACAGTACACTCGTACAGCGCCTTTCATGGCGGGAGGACGTCCCAAGCCCCAGTACACTGAACTGCGCTGTAACAAATGGGTTGGACTGCATTCACACAATCATCGATTAGGAGAGCACTTGTGGAACTTGAATGTTGAAATTAAGTGTAATGGAAAGCTAAGGATATATCATATGATATCTGCACCTTTGCTTAGTGTTACTTTTGTCAGTCTGAGGCTGGAGTTGGAATGATGCGACTGTCTCAAAAAGACCCTGTGTATTTTGTGACTGAAATAATTTTTGTCACTGACGTTTTTCTGATACGGTGGATTCTCAAGATATTTTTGTTTGTTTGAGAAGAGCAAGCGATGGCAGTATATGTTATCCCGTTCACAGCATGATTGATGGTGACAATTTTTTATGCATGTATCAGTGGATGGGGACATGTGGGAAGAATAAATCACTAGATTGGGCACCAAACTTGGCTTACTAAACAGTATAAAACCTGTTGGTGTTGGATATTGAATTAAATGAATTAAGATTTTCTTTCTCCTGTATTACAGGGACCGTGGGATGCTCAACATATTCCAGTGCTATTTTCTGCCTATTGTGGACTGTTAGTTGCCATTTCTTATCACCTGAGCAGACAAAGCAGTGATCCAACAGTATTGCTGTAAGTATGCAGTATTCAGTAATAATCATTTGAGGTTATTATTGCTAATGATGCCAGAACTGCAGTAAAAGTGCAGTCCAGGGTCCTGCAAAAATGTCACTACATCAACCATGCAGAGAAGATTCAGACTGACACATGGCATCACAGTGCCAGTGCGCACTGAATGAGCTAATCTGATTTCTTCTGACAAGCTCCCTGAGTTATAGTCACTACCAAAAGTACTGCTACAGTTTCACAGGCTGCATATTTTATCCTTTTATATTGCTTTTGAACTTTCTTATTAATAAACAATTTAATTCTCAACTTGCCATCAAGACCGTGAGTGAAATATTCATCTGCCCTGTGTTGGATAACAATATCATGTGTTACCATTGTTTTATTACCTCAAAATATGTGGCTTTCATTTGAGCAGTGGAGTGTCACCCATGTTATCGGCAATGGTCTAGACTCGCACTGATCTCTACTTAAAGCCTTGACTGTATGCTCAAACAAGGGTTTCTGAAAATGGCATTTAATAACAGTCCAGAAATAAACAGTCCAGGAAACAGTTAATTCTTCTTCAGTGGATTGTCAACTCTGAAGGGAAAAAATAAATTTTTGACACATTAAAGAGATGCTTCTCCATTTCCAGCTAGAATAACATGGTAGGAAATTATTGAAAAATGAAATATTCCACACAGAACAAATATTAGTTGACAAGCTTAGTTGCATTCCCAGTCTAAAACATCAAGAAAACTGAATGGGTCATTGATTTTTTTGCATCTCTTTGCCACCCCATTAGCAATTTAGGTGGTAGCCTCCCTCATTTGGTAGGATTCTCTCCTCTGAGTCAGGGTTGTGGGTTCAAGCCTCATGTCCAGCCTGACACTACTGGGAGAGTTGCACTATTGGAGAGACCCCCTGGGATGTCAAGATCTGCCCCCCCGAACAGTCTAGGTTCTGTGTTGGATTGCAGTGCGTTTTCAGGTTTTTCTTGTTTGAATATTTGTTGATTTATGGGATAAATCAAGAAGTATTCAATCAAGAACACTTATTTTGTTGGCTGAATATAAAGGTCGGCCATCACTGGCCTAGATAAACAGTTCAAGTCCGAACTTGGGGCTTGAACCCACCTTGCCCCAAAAGAAAGAATAAAACCATCTGAGGCAGACTAGCACAGGAGACGATGTGGAAGGACAGATTGATGTACGCTTTAGTAATTAAACCTACACATGTGTTCTTGCTCTGCATGCTGTATATATATGTAAGTCAACCCGATTGTAACGCAGTCGTTTGGGTATCCAGAATCTCAGAGCCATGCACACATGAAGTGATGTCAATGACATTTTTTGCGTATAGCTTGCAGGTGCGCATTGTGTGTGAAGTGACCACTCAAACATTGACCACCTTTCAGCACAGGAAGCCAGCTGAGTCAGTGGCAAGTGTGCTGTACTACCGAGAAGTGCTGGCTCAGAGTAGACAAGAAGAAAAACAACAACTTGCACTTATATAGCGCCCTCCACGCCGGGCGGCGTCTCAGAGCGCTCACACACACAAAGCCATGCAGTATTGCCATCAAAGTAAAACGGCATATATTGGTTATATTTATACTGTGAACACTAGATGAAGCCAAAAAATCACCATTTCTATTCATATGCTGTTATGTAACTGAGTGTTTCATTTCAACTCTAGATCTCTAATTCACACTAAACTGTTCAATGAATTGAAAGCCAGGAATCCGGAACATCCTTTATTAGAAAACAAGGATGCACTTCCTGAAAAGCTGAGGAATTCAGTGGTACGTGTCTATTATTTTTTTGTGCTGGATTGTTTTGGGAGTAATTGTATAAAATGTGTTCATTTTTATATGAAATTATATTTACTGTCTTTGTGGAGTTAGTTGTTTGTGTTCAGTTTCTTTTTAGTTCTGCATTATTTGGGCAAATAATTTCTTATTAGTTATGAGATGAATGATATTTGAGCAAATATTGCATACAATTGAAAAAATCATTGTTTTCTCTTATTCTACACTGTGATTTTGTCAATTATGCATCTCACCTGTTTAAGCTCAGCAATACCACATATCACTTTTTCATTGCGAGAGCAGTTAAGTATATGAGTTCCAAAGGCTTGAGGTCTTGGGAGAAAATGAGTTAGAAATAGTGTGGTGAGAGTTTTTTTTTGCAATGGAATGAAGATGCATCAAGGAGGAACGGTGTACAGTACAACATGTTTACAACTTGAGCGAAACAAGAGAAGAATGTTCAGAGAAGCAATGACAACAGTTGTATTGATTAAAACAATGGCAAGGAAAAATTGTGACAGAGAGAAGATGGAGCCAGAAATGAGGGAAAGGCTACCAGTCAGACAACAAGTTTTCCTTTTGTGCTGTCCAGGAGTATGATTAATTGCTTGCAGAGTCTGCATACATATGGCAGCTGTATTCAAGCATTAAGTGGGCCTGAGCTTTAAAGAGATAAGTTACTGAAGAGAATATAAATATTCAGAAACCTGGATACTTGAAGAATAATTGGGAATGTTGAAATGAAAATTTCTCAGAGATCAGAGGAATTAGTGAGGCCAAGAATGTGATCAGGAGCCACTGAAAGTAAGTAGATGTTGGCTAGACATTAGAGGAATAAACAGTTTTGAGGAAGTAAAAGAAATGTCATTGCTTCAACGAATGAGATCAAGGTTTAGAGATTCAACCACCGAAAAGGGTAAATATTGTGGGCACTAAAGGAATTTTAATGAAATAAATTGATCAAAATGCAATGGAATCAGCTAAAGAGTGTGCGATTATTAACTGGAGGTTATTTATGTATATTTTTCCCTCATATCAAAGATCCTGCCCAGCATTTAGGAAGATCTGGCAATTATATTTGACACCATTCTGGTCAAGCAAGATTTGAAATTTGTCAGGTTATTTTTCAGCTACTTCTTTTCGGGACCTTCATTTAGTCCTCTGCAAATTGGTGATAGAGTTCTTTGAACTGCATGAGTTCCTACAAATAGTAAAATCCATCAACTAATGATAAGACACTAAGCTGCTGAAATCTATTAAGGCAATTCACATTGAATTCACCAAGCAGCTAAAATCTGATGAGACAATTCACATAAGAGCACAGAACCCAATAATTGTTCTGGTAATTTGGGCTAATTTGTAAATAAGTTGAATATGGCTTCATTTGTGAACAATAACTCTTGCATCAAATTTGATATTCTAATTTGAGATTATTCTGAAGTAACAATGACCCCTTAAATAGGTTAACCTGAAATGTGATTTTTGTTTCCTTGTGCTTGAAATTATTAAACATACACTGTGTTCAATTTACTGCCTTTTGAATGGTGTTCCTTATCAGCATCATGCATGTACTGTGCTCTGTACATTTTTGCAGAAAGAAGTCTTGAAGTCTGATCTTATCATGTGCTCAGTAATTAGTCTTCTAACCTTTGCGATCAGCGCAACCACAGTTTTCCTTTCATTGGAGGTACGTATTTTTCGTGATTTATTCAGTTTCTTAACACTGGGAGTAGATTAAAGAACATTGCTTTTTGTGGAAATATTTGTTGTCGTTTCGTGCTTTTACAAAATATAAAGAGCTGTTGAAATCCTTTGAACCAAGCATGTGTAGCGAGCATTTTAATGAGCTTGGTACTTATTTGAAGTATCTGTCGTCACCATCTCCACTGCTGCCTTCAAGCAGGAGGTGAAAATTTCTGTTGCTAAGTTTGTCAACCTGCAAACAAAAGAAAGCTGTGAAAAGTTTTGGTATTTATTTGATAATGTTTGCTTCGGAAGGTTTTCTGTTTTTTGATGATCTTGCTTTGAGGCTTATTTGTGTACTATAGAACTGCAAGATGTTAACCAAACAGTTCTTAGAAGAATTACTTGTCAATTGAGAGATGATTTCAAAAAAGGTTTGGAATAAGTTTATAAAAAAGTAAGTGTAAATTATTGCTGTTTTACTCTGGATTTTTTAATTTTTCAATAAACCAAGTGAATAATTGGCAAAATCATCTTTGTAATAATATTATTATTATTATTTTCAGGGACTGGGTGGCCCAGAGCACTGCCTTTTCAGCTCAGAGACTTTGATAAAAATTGAATCCAAGTATTCGAGCTGACACAGAAATTCCTTTCTTAATCTGAGTTATAAAACCCTGAAATAATTTGAGTTTGCTGCGATCATTAACACTGAAAGACATTAATATTGTATTGCAGATGAACTGCTTTTAACATATTCCGGCAATCCCATCTTTTATCTAACTCAGAATCTTTTTTTATTTCAGCCATTTCTTGGTATTGTGCTGTATGCTTTGGCTGGGACAATAGGATTCTTGACTCATTATCTACTTCCTCGGCTCCGAACACAAGTTCCATGGTTTTGTTTTTCACACCCTTTTCTTGAAACTAAGGAATACAGAGAGTTTGAAGTCAGAGGTTAGTACCAGATGAATGGTTATTGCAATACAAATGTCCTTTTGTATCAGAGCAAACATAGATTTTTTGTTGAAAAGATCACATTTTTTCTGCAAGAAATGTCTCTCAGTGGAAAATGTCTAATTATAATGTGTCCAATAATAGCTTTGAAATGAAAATCGATGATCAAAGGTGAAACAATTTCAATCTATATAAGGATTATATCGGGGAAATGTTAATGCAGTCTAAATGTGTGCCAGGCACAGATTCATTCTGTACTATATTTGTGCTTCCTTTCATGTAGACTTTTCTCATTCTTTAGTTTATATAATACTGCAGTGCACTTCAAGTGTTCCACATGAATTAGCAATCTTATCTGTTCTATTCAGTGGAAGCACTAATTTTTGGAGCGATTTATCCCACAGGGAGCAAGAGAGACTCAGCAAGTCATTCACACTAGGCCACTTTTGTGTACCAACCAGGTACAGAAAAGTGTACCTACTTGTCCATAAAAGTGTACTCACTTGTCCATAAAAGTGTACTCACTTGTCCATCCTTTTGTCCAGGAAATGGAGACCATATAGACCGTATATAGACTTTAATGGAGACCATATATAGATTTTAATGTAGACCTTTCTCAATCTTTAGTTTATATAATGCTGCAGTGCACTTCAACTGTTCCACACGTGAATTAGCAACCTCATCTGTTCTATTCAGTGGAGGCACTAATTTTTGGAGCGATTTATCCCACAGGGAGCAAGAGAGACTAGACTCAGCAAGTCATTCACACTAGGCCACTTTTGTGTACCAACCATGTACGCAAAAGTGTACTCACCTGCAGATAAAAGTGTACTTACTTATCCACCCTTTTGTCCAGGGAACGGTGACCATCTTTGGCAGCTCCAAAAAGTACAGCAGTAAGTATGAAAACAAATGACATGTTCATTAAGAGTTTCTCTTATTTTGTATACCGTGATCAGGAATTTTAATTTAACGGCACCAGTACAAATTTACATTTATATCGCGCCTTTCATGTCGGGAGGATTTCCCAGAAATAAAACTATAAAAGACAAACTAATTCAAACAATTTGGACAATTTTCAAATAGTAATTGTTGGACAAAAGGACCAGAGGATCTGCATGTTTTTCTATTGAACAGCACAGCAATGCGGATCGTTCAGAAATTGGTATAATTTCATCAATGTTTGGTGTCAAATCACTGCTAAAAGCAGGAAATTATCTGTACCTCTTGATATTCCTTTAACACTATACCGCAAGCCTCTCTCTTGTGGAGCCTCACTTCAGGTGGCTGATTCAGGTCATTTTCTTCCACTAACATCAGCAGTTACTTGTCCTGTGCTCATTTACCAGTCAAAGCAAGTGCTTTGCTTGCATTTTCAGCATGTGATTCAGGATACCTTTATTCTGCTGCCCAAAACAGACACAGATTAAGTTTTGATTTTGTAATGGACAATGAATATAGAAATGTCTTATCTGTTACTGATGGCCTGTGGTGCTTCCCTTTGAACTACAGTTTATTAGCTTTTTTTGCATTCTGATAAGAAGGCGCCCTCTGGGATCCCCCAAGCCTTGGGTTCCTTCTAGCCAGCACCTAATACTCTCTGGAATTGGGTAATCAGGATGTGTCCCTCCAGGAAGAGTCACATTCCATTCCAGATACAACAATTTCCACGTGTAACAACAACAACAGTTTACATGTACATAGCACCCTTCACACTGGGTAGTGCCCCTGAACGCTTGTAAGTGGCATAAATGCAACTGTCTGGTTTGGATACTCTTAAGCGTGATGATGGGTTTTCACATGTGTCTGGCACCTGGCTGACCCAAAACTGTCATTAGAAATCAACAACAACAAATTACATTTGTATTGTGCATTTCACGTCGAGAGGACATTCCAAGGTGCTGGACAGTAAGGGATTTGGGCCCGAGCAGGGGGTTGGGATCAGGAGGAGTGGAAGGAAGGAGAGTAGGGGTAGGAGGGTGACTGAAGGCGCGGTCGAAGAGGAGTGCTTTTAGACGTGCCTTGCAGGAGGCAAGGGAGGGACTGGCTGGAGTTCCAAAATGTGGGGATAGAGAGGCTGGAGGCCCGACTGCCGATGGCGGGACGGGCCAGATGGGGGACGTGGAGCAGGCTAGAGCCCACTAAGCGGAGGGAGCGGACAAGTGAATATGAACAATTTGCACCTATGGAGCACCTTCCACAAAGCAACATCTCAAAGCGCTTTACAAAATCTGAGAGTGGGCGGGGGGTGGGAATGCTTCGTGCCACTATGCAATTTTGTATGCGTGTACAAAAGAATCTGGTGGTAAACTATGTGCCCACATTTTAAATGGTAATAGGATCTTTCTATTTTCTGAGAAGCTGTACTAATGCACTTATTGGTTTATTCCAAAGTGATAATGATGAGCTGATCAGTGAAAATAATGTGTGAAATGATTGGCCGACAGCCTCTGGAGTGCTTACATTACAACCTTGTACAGTTAAATTGGAATTTTGCGGTTCATTTAGAGTGGAATTTAATTTGCTTAAGCATCCAGACAATAATAGAAAATTAAAATCTCCATACACAGTCGTTGCTGTGAATGTGAAATGAGGCTTAAATTAAAGTACTACATCACCTGGAGCATTAACATGCATGTAATTAATCTCTGATCTGTGGAACTGAAAAAGATATGCTAAAATGTTTCTAAAGAAGACGGTGCAATGGAATTATTTATTTGAATGCATTTGTGACAAACTCAAATTAGATATCCTTTTTGAGCCAATTTTCATCAGAAATGACTTCATCCGTATCCTAGTTTTAATTTGTAGGAGCAGGAGGAGGCCATTCAGCCCATTGAGCCTGTGCTGCCATTTAACCGGTTGTCTTCAGTCACCTCTCCTCTCTTTCCAATTCAGCGTCATTCCACACCACTGTTAACGTTCCAAGACACTCGTCACATGAAGGGCACTATATACGTGCAAGTTGCTAGTTTTATTTTATTATGGTGGAAACTGGGTATATTTTTTAATCCCAAAGCTCTGCCTTTTGGCCATACACTATCCAAGTATCCATGTTTCTTTTAAACATTCCTCTTGATTCACTGCTTTGTCGGTAAGCACTCCAGATCTTTACAAACATTGTAAAGAAATGCCTCCTAACCTCAATTCTAATTGTTGTGGCTCTGACTTTAAGACTATGCTAGTCTATACTAGGCTTGCACTTTTCCTTGTAATGAGCTGCAAATTGTTTAAGCCCAGAGGGAAGACATCACCAACACCTTTTATACTTTTCTAGGAGAATCACATGGTTAGTTTGTCACAGATGTAAAAAAGGTAAAAATAAAGTGAGATAACAGCAATTATAGTGCTTATTATGTTTAAAATATCCTCTGATAAAGCACCTAGTTTTTTTTAAAAAGTCTCTTGTTCGTGTTTTTTGGGGGACTTAAAGTACAACATAGTACATAAGCTATAAACATGATGCTGAACTTGTGTAGTGTGCTAGTCACTATTACAATAGGAACTTTCCAGACACTGGAGATGGTTAAAAAAAAGTCCAATTGAATTGTTTGTCTGGAATTTGACAGCAGAGCTAATCTGAACTGTCTGCTTCCCTCCTTTCTTCTGAGCTCAAGGATGTGCTTCTTGTTATAACCTTGTATTTGATACAGTGCTAGGAGAATACTAAGGAAGCTGGAAATGTTTGCACTATAGGAGAGAATACTCTCAGGGGATATTATTGATGCATTCAACATCTTAAAGGGCAGAAATAAACTGAATCCTAATCTATTTAGCATTGTTACAACATTTACAAGGTGTCAGCCTGGATCATTTCCTAGGAATCTCACCTTTGATTCAGAAGGCTGAGGGTTTAAGCCCCATGTTGAACTCAGTCTAGAATGACCTTCCAATCTGCTGCATTGTCGGAAGTGCTTTCTTTCAGATGAGATGTCAAACCGAAGTCCGTCTGCCCATTGTGGTGGATGTTAACAATCTCAGGGAAATATTTGAAAAGAGAAGGGAGTTTATCCCGGTGTCTTGGCCAACAGTCCCCCAAATAAAATTGGTTACTCATTTCATGGCTGTTCATGGGACATCTCTATGTGCACAAATTGTTGCCAGTTTGCTTGTGAAATGCACAGTCACTTTACAATCAATCCTGGAGTTGCTTTGAGACATCCTCCTGATGTGAAAGGTGATGTATCAAATGTACAGATTATAACAGGGAGCACATCCTTGAACTCAGAATAGGTGTTCTCAGAAAGAAGCAACTACCTTGCTCAGATTGAACTACCTTGCACTGAGAATGGTGAAATAAAAGGATTTGTGTGAGGTGGGGGAAGCAGATTTGGAGGTACTGATATGAGTTGTTTTTTCGTCTTCCTACAATCTGGTTTCCCCGCTGTCCAAAGTCCTGAGACTGTGCTGGTCAAAGTCACCCATAATATTCTCGCCATCTATTACCAGGGCTCTTCTCTCTGTCTCCTTGTCCTTCTTGACCTCTGTGCTGCCTTCGACATTGTCGACATCTTTGGCCTGCTTCACGTCCTCTGCCCTGCCCGTCCCACCATTGGTGGTTGGGCTTTCAGCCTATCTGCTCCCGCTCTCTGGAACTCCATCCTGTGTCCCTTCACCTAACCTCTTCCTTTGCCTCCTTCAAGGTCCATCTCAAGATCTTCCTATTTGACCGCGCTTTCAGTCATCTTCCCTCCCGAATCCAACCTCTGACTTGGGTGCAAACCCTCGACTGTCCAGCATCTTGGGATGTCCTCCTGACATAAAAGGTGCTCTACAAATGCAATTTGTTGTTACTGTTTCAAGAGTAAGTTAGTGAGGGATTTTGTGACCACAAAATTGAAAACCACAAACACTTCATTTTAATTTCCTGCTAAGGATTTATGTTCATAAGAGATTTGCTGTTAGTGCTAAAAACTGGATATTTTCCCATTACTGGTACCCAATGCCAACAAGAAGTGTTCCCAGTGTTGTATCGTATAGTGGGGTACTTACTGGAACCCCTTCTACTCCTCCACAATAATAATCCTTAGCTTCAACCTAGGATAGCATCCCTACTCTACGAAGGTTCCCTCACAAGCTAGCCTTGAGGTCTTTCTTATGATGTGTTTATAATCATAATAATTCTTGGATTTGATATCGTGCCTTAACACATCATGGAAATATCTCAAAGCAGTTCACAGGATTGACTGTAGATTGGAGTGACTACATTTTGTAGGTGAATTATGCGTAGCAATGACCAATGAATCATCATGAAGTGAATGATCAGTTTTACCCTGGGAGATTGTTGGCTAGGACACTGGAAGAAACTCCCTTTGTTTATATCACTGAACAACATCGAATTTTCTCAGCACAGGCCATTTGACCTGTCATGTCTGTGCCAGATATCTGCAAGAGCTAACTGCTTAGTCCCACTCCCATGTCTGTTTCCTATATCCTTTTTATATTTTTATTTTCAGAATGGAATTTTTTCAGGCTATATATCAGATCCATTGATAGCCAACTACTGTACTCCATTTTTTGAGGGAGGAGTTCATGCGACCAACTCTTCAACAACTTTAAAGAAAAATCCCTGAACATTCCCGCATTGCACAGTGGACTCCTGAGTGTGTGCAAGGACCCAAAGGAAATGGAATTACCATTGATTTGCGTCCACCCTAAGTGAACCCGTCAGCACCTCCACACCTCAGGCATTGACAGCATCACCATCTAAGGATGCACACTCTACCTCAATGAGTCAGTCCAGAACCATGGTGCTTTGTTTGACCCTCAACTGTCCTTTCTACCCCACATCCGTGCCATGACATACTCTGCGTTCCCCCACCTCCGCAATATCGCCCAGCTCCACCACTGTCTCACACCACAGGCCGCCGAGACCCTCATACACGCTTTCATAACATCCAGGCTCAACTACACAAACTCCCTGCTTGTCAGTCTCCCTAACTCCTCCCCCCACATAGGCTGCAGATCATCCCATGTCCAGATCATCCTCTGCAGCCCGTGTCCTCTCCCGCACCAGGCTTCGTGACCCTGTCAACCCCATCCTTGCCCGACTCCACTAGATTCACACAGACAGAGGATACAGTTCATGATCCTGGTCCTCGCTTTCAAAGCTAACCATATCCATATCCAGCCTACCTCTGAGACCTCCTAACCCACTACCAACCTGCCCACTCCCTCTGCTCAACGGGCTTCGGCCTGCTTCACGTACCCACCTCACCCTCCCCATCATTAGCGGGCAAGCCTTCGGCCATTCTGCCCCCACTCTCTGGAACTCCAACCCCCTAGTCTTTCCGCCTCGCCCCCTCCCTTGCCACCTTCAAGACCTGTCTCAAGACCCTCCTTCGACTGTGCCTTCGGACACCCTCCTTCCCCCCCTGCCCTCCACCCTCCACAATCTTGACCCCCAGCTCGGGTCCGAAACCCTGACTGTCCAGCACCTTGGGATGTCCTCCTGATGTGAAAGACGCTATACAAATGTAAATTTGTTGTTGTGTATTGCATTACAGTAAATTGGGCCAACTGGCCTGTTCCCTTGCTCTTTCACTCTATAGTTCTGAGGCTACCTCCTCCAACTGCTCGACACAGTGGACTCCAAAGCAAGTCACTCTGGTTCAACCCCGTATTGTTTATTTTTACACTGCATGTTTTGTATCACATCACAAATCAAATATAACATGAGTGAGATAGGCTGGGCCAATTTGGGCTGTGTTTCTGCATGCACTGAGACAGAAACTTCACAATAATATTCGTACAGGGTTCTCTTATCACCATCATTGGATTTTTACCACGACCCAGAGAGGTCTGGATAGGAACTTGTGGAGGAGTAAATGCCGATTTTCCCCAACCCTCCCTCCCCCAGTACAGCAGCTCTGCAGCCTGCCAGTTTGAAGCCCCTGGTGTAAGTGGTAGTTTGTAGTTTTGATGTTTTTAATATGTAGGCTCATTGCAATTTAAATTAGCAACATTGATTTGAAATTAGTACATTAAATTTAAATGTCTAATAAAGGTTTGAAATTATTATTACGTTGTTAAATTGAAACTGTCGAGCAAAATGGCTCAAAGCAATGTTTTGTAAAATTTATATGTACAGTGACAGCAGGAAAGACTGGAGAGATGACTGACATGGCCCCAGAGCTGCTATTTTATTGTTTCAATCCTACTGCAGTTCATGCAGAGCCTGGCTTCCTGTCCTGTCGCCAAATACAGTACACAGGAAAATGAATTATTTAATGTTTGGTGTGGGACGACAAGTTCCTGCTTTGGAGAATTCTACAATGTTTGAAACATGCCTTGTGCTGGGTCTTGCAAATGTGACTGCTGAGGGAAAGGAGGAGACTGTGTCTGTAGCCAGTCTGTGCGAGTGAGTGTCGGGCACTGATCGCTGTGCTTCTTTGTCCAACACTAATGCTAATGCTTGCAAAGCCATTCTAGATTTCGCCCTGTAGCTAGGAGTCAAACCAGCAGATTAAAGATGGTGTCATTTATCTATGTAAAAAGCACACAAAAGAAATAAAACCTATAACTGGGTACAAATGATAGGAAAGTAGGAAACTGAGAAAGCTTGAATATGATGTGGGAAAGGTGGAAGGCAGGCACCATTAATCAAAGTAAGTTAAAACGAATAGACTACAGGCTCGCTGCTGGCTCTTACTGAAGGCAATGGTTTTCAACAGTGCAGTTTGTAGTGATTGTTACAGAGGTGGAATTCACAAAAAGGTCAAACAAACCTTTTAAGAACACAAAGAACTTGCATTTTTATAGCAAGTTAAAACACCTCAGAATACTTTGTAGGTAATTACTGTCAATTCTCGTGATTGTTATGCATACAAATGCAGGAGTCCGATAAACAAACAGCTTTAGGGTAAATGACTAATCTTACCTGAGATAAGGACACCAGGAGAAATTTCCATATATTTATAAATATTCTTATGTCTTCTTTATTGTCCACCTGAACAAATAGGCAGGACCAAGGTTTAGCATCTCATCCGAAAGACGGCACATCACCTCTGACAACTCAATGCCCTCTCAGTATTGTTTAAACCCAAAGAATTGAACTGACAACCTTTTGACACAGAAGCGAGAATGGTACTAATTGAACCAAGTTAACACCGTTTATTGCTATTTGTTAAAAGCTTTGAAGCTTTAAACCGCATTACTCAATCCTGCCCCAACATACGAAGTATATTTTTTAAAAGTTAAAAGATTTTTAAAAAATTTACAAAGATAATACTTGGCTGTCTCTTATTTTATTTCACTTCCAGAGCAGGACAACGACCCACAACTGTAAGATTCACAAATGGTTAAAAAACAAAATGTGCAAATCGTTTAGACTAATACCCTGATCTTAGGGGTCAAGTGATACTTATAAAATGCTGAAGCTTCACAATCTCTTTTAATCATGATCTGAACCCTATTAATAAATTATATCTTGTATTTATTCCTGGCTATAAATTATTCTGTACATGATTTGCTGTGTGTTTTTCAGATGCTGCCCAGTTAATGTGGTTTGAAAGACTTTACGTCTGGCTTCTGTGCATGGAAAAATATGCTATTTACCCAGCTGTGATACTCAATGCACTTACCAATGATGCTTTCTCTGTCAGTAGTCGTAAGAAGTTCGGCATACAGTAAGTCGTTACGCATTTGAGTAATAGATCTTAAATATTTTATAATAAGTATTTTATAAAACCTGCAATGGTCTTTGTCAGTGCCTGCTGATATTCTATCTCAATCACTCTAAATCTCTCCATTTATTTTGATGGGGGAGGTTTTGAAAACTATTTTTAATTTCTTCAACCATTTCTCAGGTTCTGCTTGTACTTTGCAAACAACAATGTCCTTTTTACTCTGAAGTTAGGACTGCCATGTTAATTGATGCATTAGACAATTAGGCACCAAAGTACAGAAGAAGTTACAAGATATTTTGACAAAACTGTTTGTAATTGTAACGTAGCTATGCATATTTTGTCTGACTGACTTGTCAGTGTACGCAAGATGCAGTTTATTGTTCAATGAGATTATGGATTTGCAGAATATTATTTACAAAGACTGTAATGCAACAGAAATTTGCAATTATATAGTGAATTTCATATAGTGGAACGTCGTAAAGTGTCGTACAGTGATGGTATGGATCACTAAGCAAGGTGGAGAGAGGGGTTGGAAGAAGGTAACCGAAAGCATTGTCAAAAATGTAGAAGAGTTTGAAAGGGAGAGGGTTTCGGTTAGAGTCATTTTGGAAGCAAGTTTGAGAGTGGCTTAAAGCTCATTGTAGGATAATACAAGGGCTGTGCAGGTAAATGCATCCTTTTAGGCAAATATTATAGTAGAACAAATATCTAATTTAATGAAGAGCTTAGTTAACAAGTCTAAAACTTACAGTCAGATACAATTTGAAAGCAGCAATTGCATGAGGAAGAAACATCTTAAAAATGCATGTGATGTGTGTAGAAATGGCAACTTTAGAACTGTTCATATACATTCAACCCCACCGGCTAACCGGATTTACAAAGTATCCAGAATTTGGACTTAGCTGGACCGGGTCTGGGAAGAAAAAATCTGCGAGTCAAAACTCCACCTCGTCTGTTCTCAAACTCCCGGCAGTCCAACTCTCCCAGCCCAATTGATGCCCCGGTTTGACACTGCATGGTTTTGTTGAAGGCATCAACACAGTTAGATTACATCAATGATGAGTACAGAACTATACCATTTTTGGGTCCATTTTATTATTTAATATTAATTTTTGTTCATTTTAAATGTTAGGGAGGACTTATTTATACTTATTTTTAATGTCAGGATTATTATTAACACTTAGCTGGAAAATCCAGATAGCTGAACCGGATTGCCCCTCAATTAGTCTGGTTCCCCCAGGGTTGACTGTATATTTAAATTTTAAACCATCATTAGATGCTTACAGCTTAGTATTTTCCAGGTAAATCCACTCTTCCAATTAGGGCTGTGCCTCGCAGGGAATAAGGTGGTGTCCTCATTGCCCAAACCACCATGAATTCCTACAGACCTACTGGAATTTGCAAACTGTGCCTCTTCAGTGCTAATTGTTAAAAGGGTTACTTTGGAAAAAAAGAAGCCATTTTATTAATACTCTCAGTACTTACTGTTTTACTTTTCTTTATTACAGCTGCGATGTTCTGATGATGACAGTGGCCGGAATGAAACTGCTGCGCTCCTCCTTTTGTAACCCAACGTATCAGTACGTCACTTTGAGCTTCACTGTCCTCTTCTTCCAATTTGACTACAGAAACATCTCCGAGACATTTTTGCTAGATTTCTTCTTAATGTCGATTCTATTCAGCAAGGCAAGTGCTTTTACTTACTGTAGTTATCCCGATGATTCTGAATTGATAACAATAGAATTATGTTTTGTGTCCCTTATCTGGTACATGATTTTATGGAGGTGAAGGAGTGAAAGAGAATATTATTATTCATTGTTGTTAACTAGGGGAGCCACATTATTGCATATTTCAGGTGTCTGACTTAGTTACAGTGTTTTACAAAGATTTACAAAGACTGCAAATTACGGAAACAGGCCACTCGGGCCAACAGTATGTGCTGGTATTTATACTCAACATGAGTCTCTGTCCAATTCCTTTCTCCCTCCCATACCCTTTATACAATATAATACAAAATTATACTTGTATAGCGCCTTTCACGTCGAGAGGACGTCCCAAGGCGCTTCAATTGCCCTCTCCCTCTCTCTCCCTCTTCCTCCTGAATGCATCTATACAATTTGCATAGATATAACGCCCAAAGCCCCATTGGCTTTTTTTTATAGCCTGAATCCCCACATCTCTTTGCACCTCTACTCCTCTTAGGTTCCTAATTTTGACTTCAATTTATTTTTAAAAAATGTAATTTGATTAGTATGTTGGTCTAATCTTTATTGGCACATGACTGAACAGTTTTGCATGCAGTTTGCAATAGATTATGACTACCAAGTAATATGAATCATATACAACCCTTGATAGTAAGGGTGGTCAATAATATTTGTCCCTTGAGTGAAATTCTCCTAGCCCAAGGTAATTCCTTCCATTTCATCTACATTCAAATACTCCTGTTGACGACAATTGAGTGCTCTTACAGGCTAATGGGCTTTTAACTAATGGCGGTTTGGCTTTCCACATGGAATACCCAAAGCATCCAGTAGGGGGCACTTAAAAGCTATGCAAAGAGACTTCATCAGTGCCTGGAGAGTGGCTTCCCTCTAAAGAAGCTTGAAATAAACAGAAGTGACACATGACTACTCGTTGAACCCAGTTTTTCTCAGGTTGTAGACCACATAAAAACACTGTGAAATTTGGGTTTTTACCAAGTTTTTTTTTCCTCTCATCTATCTTTTACTGTGTTGCCCCTCCAGCATGTAACCACATAATTTCTTGTTTCATGTATGTAACCATGAAACAATATATCCTAGTATCTCTTTGCCCCAGAAAGGTCCTACGTTGGTTGCACTACTTGCCCATGTGCAGAAATCTACTCAGGAGGCTCATTCTTATGTTCACTCTGAATTTTGTTTTCAGGGATGGCTTTAGGGATTCAGTGGGAGCTACAGGGAGCCCAGAAACTAATTGAAATGAAAATCAATGCAAAAATATTAGAATTTAAATGCAAACCTAACAAAAATATTTTGCCGCTTGCTGAAACATGAGGCTCACTATCTTTCTATTTAAATAAATAACCCTTTACACACAAAACCTCAGGATGGGGACATATGCTTCCTTGCAGGATATCCCTGTCATTCTGATACTGACACAAGATGAATTTGATTGGCAGTTACCACAGGGGGTGATTCTCTAGCAACAGCAGTGAAAAGCAAATGTCTTAACCTCTGAATTACCAGGCTGTTTGATTTGATGCCTTTTTTTTCCACCTTTCCACCTAATATCAAATGTGCAGAGGAAGATATTGGACTATTTCTTCAATTGGATCCTCATTAGAAATGCCAGTCTTAACCAAAGGTTTTCTGTCAAAAAAACTAGAATAGACTTGCACTGTATCCTTAAAATATTCCTTCTGAAATTCAGGACTAATTAGTGTCTTATGTACAGTACTCGTATGAAGTGTGCAGGTACTTCTGTCTGCCAGTCTAAGCAGACAGATGCTTCTTGTGTTCTGTCAAGCAGTCTGGTTTGGGAGAGTCAGTGGAGTACAATCAAATCAAACGACAGCATCGCGGCATGTAATTATACAACATTCAATATGATGCTGCTGACGCTCTCTGAAGGATTTTGTTTTTGTTTAATTACGATCTGCAATCATGAATAAAAACATACACAGAAAGACTGCTTTGTCAGTATCGGCCACCAAAAACATCTGGCCACAGATTTAATTAAAATTCCTGTTTTATAAAAATATCAGGTCAGAAATGAAGGATGTACACATTAAAATTTACTTTGAGGGTTTTGAAGTCATTGTAATATTCTTATGTAATTTGGCTGCAGAAAGATTTAAGAATTGTGTCAAGGCATTTTTTTTGCCAATGTTGCTTTGGCGGCTCTTATTCACGTGTTACTGGGGCTAATTAGCAGTTATTAAATTACTGAGATGTGCAGAGAGACTGTTTTCTAGTTGTCATGGTTACTGCATGGTGTTGGCTTCTGAAAACTCTTATTAAAGCTTAATTTGTAGATGATAATTCTTCAGCTCAGTCCTAATTTATGTGAATGGTACCTCTAAATCTTGAAGACCTTAGAGTTTACATGCCAACCCCCCCCCCCCCCCCCCTCAGTAAATTTGAGTTGATAACTGCAGGGATTCATTGAAAAATGAGGATTATTTGAGGGAAAGAAAAAATAATAATGATATATTGTGCAGTAAAATCTCTATGAAGCATATTCCCATTTTGCAGTGCCGCTGTTTTGTGGAGATTGTCATGCCATTGCTCTGTGAAGGGTTACATCTGGTCGTGGTGACAGGCAAATGGCAGTAAACATCTGTGCCTGAATGTTCTTGTGCAACTGGCAGTAGGTGGGAGTTGAGAAATTAGATGATATTAACGGATATATTTTTTTTTAAAAAAACGAGACAGGAGCTATTAGAAAATAAATGGGATTTTAGATGGGTGTAAAATTGTAAGTGCTGACAATGAATCGAATCTTCTCAGTGTTCTGGCACAGATGTCATACAGCCATATAATATCCGTGGTGGAGTTACTGCTTCTCTAATGTAAAATCTTGTACCTTGTATTCCCAGTTGCTCACATTTTCAGCACATTTGATAATTATCAGATTCCATACTTTATTTCCCCCCTTATATTTATGCACTAAGTGGGGAAAAACAAGTTAATTATAAAAACTAACGCAAGTATCCATAATATTCTTTTTCACAAATATGTTTATTTTCCACATTGTGAAAGATCTTTCTGCCAAAGTCAAAACATATTGTAAAATAATCAAGCTATTTTAATAATGAAAGCATAACTTCCCATTTGCATTATTCTTGAATGAGGGTCAACGTTTACAGTTCTTTCTTAGTTTATAGATTTGACTGTGATTACATTGTGAAACTGAAACATTGCATACAAAAAATGAAGTAGATTTCTATAATTGCTTCCTGGTGGCAGTAGAAGCAGAGACCACAGGATGTTTTTAGCCTGGTCATTGGAGACACCAACATCCCAGAACAGTCAGTGAAGCAATTCCATCTAGCACGTATTCCCAATTTTTCGATGATTAATTTGTTCTGGGAGGGGATATGTTGATCCCTCATTGAAGTGATGCATGTTCACGGTGCGCTGTATGAAATTGTCTTCGGTGTACAAAATATATTCAAACCGTTTTCACTGTGAAGACTGCTTTATATGAGTAACAGAATAAATTGCTCATCTGTAAAGGAAGAGTAAGCAGGCAATAAATTATTGTTTTACTTTGGCTTCTTCTTAACAACTCTGAATTTGCCAGATTGAGCTGTAAAAGAGATTAGAGGGAAGAGAATTGGAATAAAACAGCACAAGCTCCACAAAACAGTGGAAAAGTACTGAGTGAAAACTCAAGGGATTTGCACATTGTCTCTTTACATTTGTGAGGAGAAATTAAATGGATGAACATTTGAGTTCATAGAAAGTAAAAGGTTTACTCAGTCACGGAATTTGCACATGAAGGAACTAAGAGATATTCCGATGATTCCATAAATTGTAGATTCATTTTTTTTATTTTACCTTTTGATTACAGAACTCCTGTTGTTTGTACCTCTGTCTTTTGAGTATTGTATTATGTTTAGTGTGTATTTATATGATGTAAGAGGTACAAGAAGCTTTTCTGTTAGATAATAGCATGTTCAATGGTTTTGTTGGATAGGGAAGCAGAAAAATCCAGAATTGGGAACAGTTCTACAGCAAATGTTTCATGAGGAAAATAATGTGACCTGCAAATGCTTTTGACTGTTGGGAAAATGCTACCGGAGACTAATCTTCGCAGTGTTCGTTTGTCATGCTGAGATGCTAACAAATATTCTTTTTATGTATGCAGCTCTGGGATTTGCTGCATAAGTTCCAGTTTGTTTTGACGTACATAGCACCATGGCAAATCGCATGGGGCTCAGCATTTCATGCTTTCGCACAGCCCTTTGCTATACCTCGTATCCTTTCCCATCTGATAATAAAGCACCCTGTCCCGGTGAGTCTGACTTCTGGGAGGTATGTGCAGGAAAGCTGTTATTATTCAAGGAACTAAGTGATGGTGCTTAACATACCACAAAGAAAACGTTTTTCACATTGTAGCATCAATAATGTATCTTGGTTCTACTATGTTGTTCACTTTCTATTTTTTAATCTAGATTTTGTGGATAATCATCGAAGTGTCAGTAATGAACAACATCAATAATTGATAGGAAACAAAATAGAGGTTATTTGTTCCTAAACACCAACAGTGCCCAATGTTTGTTTATTTATTTATTTATTTATTCTGTTTAATCATAACTAATAAAATGTAAAACTGCTACACAGATGGCAGACAGAGCATGAGGGAAATGAAGAGCACCTTATCTGGAATTTTGAATTCAGGTTTTTTCCATTCAATTTGTATGTGAAAATGATAAGCTGTAAATAGGAGCTGCAGATGTTTCACTGTGGGATGCAGCTGAACAAGCAATGGAGTCTGGAATCTATCAATGGTTAAATTAAGGATTTAAAGTGAACATCAGTAATCCTTTTTAAAGTGAGTTGAAATGTGGCAGAATTGGCAAGTTGCAGGAGAGCGATAACTCAATAGAGCCAAATAGTATTTTGGAACTCTTGTCTGGTTTGTGCATGTATTGCTGAATTTATAGTTCCTGCAGCAGGGATTGAGGAGAGCTCTGCACAAACATAACTGACCAAAGCACCAACCGCTCTTTTAACATTGAAAAGTTCACCTTGAAAAGTTCCTGAGAGTCTTTATGGAGTAGAAGTTGAATTCATTCACAGTGTCTATGTTTATATTCCAGTGATTGGAATCCAGGATCTGCTAAATCCACCTCGGATCCGAGTACAGGGATGAATGCCCACTTTTAATAAAAACAAACGACTCTTTGTGGGATACTACTGTGAACAATTGGATGCTGCGTTTTCGCCCACAAAATATACAGTTAATGCACTTCACAGTATAGTCTGTGACGCACTTTGAGACCTCTCAATGACGTGATAAGGCACTATATCAAATGCAAGGATTATTGTTATATTATTATTTTTGAGTGCCGGTTCCACAATGACAACTACAACAACAAGATTCCATTTATTGAGCGCCTTTCACCTCGGGTGGACGTCCCAAGGCGCTGTACAGTTGGGTCAGGACCCGAGCAAGGGGGAAATGGTCAGGGTGAGGGGAGGGAAGGGAGGGAGCGAGGAGTGGGTAGAGAGTCGAGAGGGGAGCTGAAGGCACGGTCAAAGAGAAAGGTCTTGAGACCGGCCTTGAAGGAGGAAAGGGAGGAGGCGGCGAAGGCACTGGGGGATAGGGTTCCAGAGCCTCGGGGCTGAGAGGCTGAAGGCCCGGCCACCGATGGTAGGGCGGTTGGGGCGGGGGATGTGAAGCAGACCGGAGCCAGAGGAACGGAGGGTACGGGCAGGTAGGTAGGGGGATAGTAGGTCGGAGAGGTGCAGCATAAACGGAATTTTGGAGTGTCGATTGAAATTTTTTGTTTTGCATTTTAAAACCAATAGTAGATTTTGTATACATGAAAAGGACAGGCACCAATTCTCTTTTGACTGTTCCTGCCAAAGCTTGGGACCTCAGAAAGTGTGTCTTGGTTCTTCTAGCGTTTACCAGCTAAATTTGCATATATTGCCACTGTGAGCATTGTCTGGCAAGCTTCCCACTGTTTGTCTAGCTAGGGCTATCCTATTAATTATGGTTTTGGCTTGCAGGATTAACAGTAGCCAAGTGGAACTATTCCCTGCCCCAGACCAGCCTGCCCCTTCAAGTTCTGCCCACAAGTCTGGTTGGCTGGACTGTCGTCAACAGAGATCTGGAGTACTGCAACTGCCAGAGAGGGTTGACTCAATTCTGACATTTTTTTCAGCTCAGCTCCAAGGTAGAGAGCCAGACAATTATCTGAAAAACAGCCAGCATGGGCACAATGGGCTGAATGGCCTTCTGTGCTGTAAACATTTTTTATTCTATGGATTACAAGATTCTGTATTTTAATTCTATATTTTGTACTTAACAATTTATCATGTCCCACTTGTAAAATCTGTGCACTGGATTAATTTGATATGTATGTACTGTACTGTATAACTTCCATTGTAAATACAAAATTGATTCCTTAATGATGCAATTTCAGATTCAGCTATGCTCTTTGTGCAGGCTGTTGTATCTTCTGTGTTATCCACTCCTCTTACCCCATTCCTCGGGAGCGCCATTTTCATCACTTCCTATGTCAGGCCAGTAAAGTTCTGGGAAAGGAATTACAAGTAAGGAAACTTCTTTTGCCCATGGTGCGCTTTGACCAATTACTAGATATTTGTTCTTTGTGCAATGTGGTAATGTTTCAGAGTACTCTAGCGTGAAATGGAATAAGGTAATACAGCTGCTCAATACGTTCTCAACACTGCCATGGTGCTTCTACTGCAAGCAAACCAATTGACTAGTTTACTTTTTACATATTTTTTAAAAAGTTCATGTATGTCAAAAGTAAGAGAAAGAAACTAGGCCACTGTTTTGCAATGGATACCGGCCTAGAATTAATGCATTAAATGCAAGTGGTTGAATCTTTCTTCAAAATGTTTTAGCTTAGCATTATCATATGTACTTCACCTGTGTAGGTGTGTGCGTGCATGAGAGAGGGAAAAGAGTACAGCTAAGTAAAGATTCTTGCCATTCATTGGTGATTCCTAATTGTCATCAATGAATCTTAACATACTTGCCAGTTACTATGATTTTAGTCCAGTTTTTTTTACACGTACATACACACACACACATTTAATTTAAAAATAACATGAAGCATGATTGGGATCCTCTTCTTCACAAAATCTGCCTCCAGTTTATTAGTTCCACCATAAGTGTAAAGAGCTTGGAGAAAAATTGGTGTGATTACAGAAGCATGGATTCAAGAGTTTACCATGTTGTTCACCCACAAGGTATAGAGTCACTCCATTCTACAGTGTATCCTGTAAAGAGCTTTGAGATGTCCTCCTGACTATATAAAATGTAACTATTATTATCATTGTTCTTTACAGCACAAAACGGGTGGATCATTCAAATACCAGACTCGCTACCCAGATAGACAGAAGTTCAGGTAAATAAAGGCAGTCCGCATTAATAATAATAATAATCCTTGCTTTTGCTATAGTGCTTTTCATGTCTTCTAGATGTCTCAAAGCGCTTCACAGAATATGCTGTAAAGTGAATTGACCGTGTATTTGTGGACAAAATGCGGCAGCCTATTGCGCACAGCAGTGTCCCACAAACAGTCGTGGATTGAAATTGACCAATTTTATTTTTTTTGTTTTGGAGGGATTATTATTTGTCGTGTTATAATTGAGAAAGACTTTGAAAACTAGAACAAATAAATTAGTCAAAACATTATTTCTTTGGGTCAAAATGTAACTGTAGAACAAACCATTGTAATAGTTAACCTATTATGTTACCCTGGAAGGATGATTGTATACAGCTATGGTGAACAACAGTTAAAACAGTTGTAGCATTCCAATCAAAGAGTAAAATGAAACTAAACAGTACAGTTAATACAAGCTGAACTCACCAATCTCGAGCTCCAAAGTAACTTCATTTGTTTTTTTCAAATGAGAGTTGAATGGTTTGCTAATCCTACCGATTCTGCTGTTTGTACAACCATTTCTATAATACATTGAGTATATTGAGTATATTGTATTCTGTGAAGTGCTTTGGGATGTCTAGCAGACGTGAAAGCGCTATATCAAATGCAAGGATTATTATTGTATCTTCAGTCTCTGTTTCTAAACTTTTTACAGAGTTTTTTTAAATCTTATATATTGGGGTCTATAATTTGTGGAATCTCTTAATGAGATTCCTTATTTAGAGTTGTGCAACGGGGTTTCCTGGAACTGGAAGAGTCCCACAAGATCTCTGCTCTGCTGTGAGCCATATAAAGAGTTGGAATTCCTTCCTGTAGATTGGCTAGAATTCTAATGGGATTTTGTATCCCCAATGTAAATTAGATTCCCATGGTTTTCTATTTTCTGGTCAATTTAGATTCTGCAAAGGATGCAAAGCATCATAAAGAAGAAATAAAGTATACTAAGCTGAACAAACAATCTCATCGGTCTTAACACAATATAATTAAAAGTAAGATCTCTGTATAATTGAGTAGTTCAGAAATTTTAACTATGTATGAATTATAATTCTACATACTTTTGGATTTGTTGAAAATAACGTATTTCAATGCATTATGCTTAATAATACTTTTATAATTTTGAATTCCAAAGTCTAGAATTGAGGCATAAGTCAGAGAGGGTGAATTGTTATGTACAGTCAGCATGGATGTGACCATCATAAGATTTCGATGCTTGTTTTCAGAGTGAATACGATACAACAACAATGAGGGATGCCCTAAAGGGGCTGAAAACAAGATAGTGTATACACAACGTATCATAGAAAGTAGATTTTGCTGTTGTAGATTTTAATATTTAGAGGGACCTTAATAACCTATTGCTCTGTATGTAGATGATCTTTCTCTCACTCCTAGCCTCCAGCATTTCTCACTGTCGCAACCTTTCTCGTCTCTCTGCTTTGACAGTATCTACTACACTATTCTTCCTTGTTCTTCCATGCACCATAGTCACAGTCTTGCATGTTTTTTACCATTTCCATTGCTTCTTTGTCGTTGAAATTAAAATTCATTGCACTATTTTCTGCTGACACGCATTCTTTCTCAGGATCTTAATATTATGGAAGCTTTATTCATCCCTTTATCTTGTAATTAGGCTTTTTAAGCCTAAACCTGGTGTTGCTTAAGCATTACTGCTTGATTTATCCCTTCATCTTTCCTACTGTTTTCAACCTTGATGGTGTCCTCCACTAGGCCTTGGCTCTTTACCTAAGTTTCTCAATAAAGGTAAACTGAATGCTATTATATAACTACAAATGGGACAAAATGGAAATTTTGCTCTTGTCATTAATTCGGTGTGGAGCATAGGTATCTTTACGTTTAAATTCATTACGGATGATAGAAAATCCATTCTTTTCCATAAGAGGGACCTTAATAACCTATTGCTCTGTATGTAGATGATCTTTCTCTCACTCCTAGCCTCATTCCCATATATTTGTTAAAGTCTTTTCAATACTTATTGAACAATTGAATGACTTAAATACTGAACTTGTGTATGTCTTGAAGCTAGATCCAATATGTATTACTATTTTTCAAACTCTAGATGTCAATCAAGTGTTCTTCAAATGCTGTGAAGTTTCATGTTAACATTTCCAAAGCATTTCTGTTTCCAAAGCGTTTCTCTCCTCCCTTTTTTAGATTCCCACCCTACCTGCCAATTCTCCCATCTCACACATTCCTCTGCCGACTGACCCCTCCGCATCAGCCTACAAAATGTCTGCTCCCTTTCTAAGAAGGCTCTCGCCATCAACGACATCAGTGTGGATTGAAACATCAATATCCCTGGCCTCACTGAAACCTGGACCACCCTAGACAACACCTTCCTCCTGATTGAGGCCACACCACCTGCCTACACCTTCCACCTTACCTCATGTCCTAACGCTGTGGTGGTGGTGTGGCTCTCATCTCCAGATCCTCATTCAGAGTCGCCCTGGAGTCATCTGATCTCTTCCCACTCTGGCCTACCTCCTGCACTGACTTATCCTCCTCGGTCACTCTCCTCCACAACTCCCTATCCACCATTCTCGATGCCCTTGCCCCCCTCACCTCTCAAACCACCTCACCAGCCACCTATGCTCACTCAAGGGTCAGGTGCGAACCACCAAATGCACCTGGCTCAAATCTGATTTAATGGTCCATCAGCAGATCTGGCTGGACCCCATAAAAACTTACCCCTGTGCCCTCGCCTCCACTGAATCATCCTTCTATTCTAAGATAATCTTGGAGGCCAAGGACAACCCTAGGCTTCTCTTCTCCACTACCAACCGGCTCCTCCGTCCACTCTCTCACGCCTCTCCCATCCTCTCCTCCAACTCCAACCCTGTCACCCCTCCTCTCTCACCACCACTATAACCCGCATGAAGCCCACCACCTACTCCCTCGATCCCATCCCTACCCCTCTTCTTACTCCCAGTTCCAACTCCTCGCCCCTTTATTCTCAGACTTCGTCAGCCTCTCCCTGTCAACTGGCACCGTTCCCACCCCCCTAAAAACAGCTGTTATTACTCCTATCCTATAAAAACCTTGGACCCATCCTTGATCACTAACTACTGCCCCATCTCCAACCTTGTTTTCCTTTCCAAGGTCCTTGAAAGAGTTGTTGCTACCCAGCTTCACTCCTTCCTCTCCCGCCACTACCTTTACGAACCCCTTTAATTGGGTTTCCGTGCTGCCCACAGCGCGACTGTGCCTTCGGCCACCCTCTCTGCCTTCCACCCTCCCTAATCCCAACCCCCCACCCCCAGAATGTTCAGTGCTTGGGTTGTCCTCCCAATGTGAAAGGCGCTTTACAAATGTAATTTTGTATTGTATTGTAAAACTCAGACTTAACAATTGATTTCTGTTCTATTCACTTATGTTTGCATTTCTAGGAGCTGACGACAACAACCTCAACTCCGTTTTTTATGAACATCTGACAAGATCGCTGCAACAGAGCTTATGTGGTGACCTGATTCTTGGCCGCTGGGGAAACTACAGCATAGGGGACTGCTTCATTCTAGCCTCTGATCACCTCAATGCCCTGGTGCAGCTGATAGAGGTTGGCAATGGTCTGGTAACTTTCCAGCTCAGAGGACTTGAGTTCAGAGGTGAGTTGCAAACACCTTCAAGAATGACCGTGAAATTAAAGCTACAGCTCTCTGCCCTAACAAGAAAAACAGAATTTTCCACAAACTCAATGTCCTTTGGTTGGCTAACAAGAATTTTAAACCAAATAGTTTGTTTTCAGAAAGGCTTAAGTAGGGGGTATCTCAGTGTGTGTTAGCGTGATGTCCTTTCACTGTTCCAACAGAAAATCCATCTCTGCTTTCTGTTCCCTGAAATGATCCCAAGTGAAGTTAGTTCATTGGAGTTACCAGCATTTGATAGGGAATTAGATAAACAGTTGAAGAGGAAAGATATAAAAGGATATGAGGAACCAGTATTAGAGTAGCTGGCTACAATGGGTGAGCTAACACCATCTTAATCCTGATGGTTAAATGACATGCTGTATTTGCAGTTGTTATGCTGTAATTTCTGTGATTCTATGAAATGTGTTTGTGGAGTATCTGCATGATTTTCACTGGATATGAGTGTACACAATATTATTACATTACACTGAATTTAAGGTCTCACTCAAAGAAGCCATCTGTTGTGAGGAATACGTCACTGACTGTCCAGCGCCTTGGGACGTCCCCGCGACATGAAAGGCGCTATTTAAATGTAATTTTGTTGTTGTTGTTAATGCAGGGTAGTGTCATTTTGAGTTTTGGGAACTGTTCTCTGCTCTTACTTCAACTGATATGAGAATGCTTAAAGATGATACTTGGAAATGCTTCCATTGTTCAGGTACATCTGTGTTGATAGGAGCAGAGAGACCTGGGGGTTCACAGGTCTTTGAGGATGGTAGGATAGGTTGATAGAGCTGATGAAATCCTTGGCCTTATAAATAGAACCATAGAGTACAAAAGCAAGGAAGTCCTGCCAAAGCTTTATAAGTCATTGGTTAGGCCTCAGCTGCCGTATTGTGTCCAATTCTGGGCACCACACTTTAGGAAGGATATCAAGACCTTGGTGAGGCTACAGAGAAGATTTACCAGAATGGTACCAGGGTTGAGGGACTTTAGATATGTGGTGAAGGCGGAATTGTTCTCCTTAGAGCAGAGAAGGTTAAGGGGAGATTTAATAGAGGTGTTCAAAATTATGAGGGGGTTTTGATAGAATAGATAGGGAGAAACTATTTCCAATGGCAGGTGGGTCGGTAACCAGGGGACATAGATTCAAGATAATTGGCAAAAGAATCAGAGGGGAGATGAGGAGACATTTGTTTAACCAGAGTGTTGGTACAGTCTGGAATGCACTGCATGAAAGGGTGGTGGAAACAGATTCAATAACAACTTTCAAAAGGGAAATCGATAGGTACTTGAAAAGGAAAAATTTGCAAAATTATGGGGAAACAGTGGGGGAGTCGGACTGATTTGGTAGCTTTTCCACAGAGCTGGCACAGGCACAATGGGCCGAATGACCTCCTTCTGTGCTAAAATATTCTTATGAATTCTATGATTCATGCAGGGAAGCATCTCGGAGTGCTGATCTCTGAAGATGTTTACATCTCCATGTCGGTCTTGAATTTGTATGGACATGCTGGGCTCTGCCAGGCTTTCCTCCTTCTGAGCCAGTTCAGCTCCAGGAAGTGTATCACCCTCTCAAAGAAGATTTGTTTTTGGATCTGATACTCATTATTAACCTTATAAGAGTTGAGAGCTGAGTGGATCCCACAGGGATTCAAACCCAGAGGCTCAAATCCGAATATGGTGCTCAGTGAACTTAAGCTAACTGTTGAAATGGTTACAAACATCACAGATATTAGAGAAGCCGCAGAATAACACACCTGCTTTACGTCTGCTCTGTGCATCTCATACAACCCCGAACTTCTGGCTTTCTCGTTTGTATCATGAGACGCTACCCTGCTATATAAATGCATGTTGTTGTATATTTGCACATTCATGAAAGAGGCAACTGTGTTACAGTGGCTGCTACGCCTCTGATATCAGCTATTAACTACTGTTTTTCCCATGCTTCACACTACTGCTGTCCCTCAACTTCAGCAGTATTTTTTTGTAATCCATTAGCTGGGCTCATCCTGCACAAATAGCGAGAAATTAATGAAGGTTTAGATTTATATTAGACTGCAAGGAACTGTGAGGGTCACAGCAGATGCGTGAGACTTGAGAATATGATATCTCTGACTTTGAAAAGCACACATCCTCAAATATCTCTCATGCATTATGATGAACATATTCAGAGCTGTCAAACTTGAAAGCAAATCACAAGGAAGCAAAATGGTCAAACAATCCCACTTCCAATTTCTCACAGCAGGTGTAGTACTTCAGTAGAACATTTATTAATTCGGCCCACACATGTATTCTTTGCACTTTTTAGGACCACTGCAAAGAATATTTCACAGGCTATTATAATAAATAGTTTAGGCGTCTGCTTCAGTGGGTGGGAATTGGTTCATGAAACATCAGCACTTTGGCTAACTTTGCTGGTCAGTCCACCATGTGAAGCAAGCTGTCCCCGTGTTTAGATGGAGAATGCATTTGGACAAGCCATCCATTTCCTAACTGGCTATTTTAAGGTCTCTTAAGAGCCTCAGGGAGTGCCAGAAGTGATGGATGGCTATAAGTCCTTACATGGTGAGTTTATAATCTCAATGCACTGTCATGGGAGGTGCTGAGTGAAGCCCAGTTCCCACGGGCACTTCTTGCACTTATGGACCTCCTTCCAGATGGGTTTGTGGTTTTATCATTGAATTGGCTTTGGCCTTGGAACCTGTCCCTTGACCAGGAAGGTGCGTGATATGAAGAGATGCTGTGATTTTAAGGGCAAAAAATTGAATGACAAAAAACCATGACAGCAGCATTTTATATCAGTACTAAAAATAGAATATAATTTTAGGTTTGGAAGAGTCAAAGATTCGGTTGTTCTTTAGGTTTCTCTGATTTCTCTTAAAATCGGCAGTGGATGCTTTTAAAGAAAATACTTTGTTCCCCCGCAGCTCTTGTGTGATGAAAAGGATGTGCATGTTTTGAGAGCTGACAATTTGTGTCAGCAGTGGAGGTTAAATCTCCCCACAGGAAAACACAGTGTGACCTCTCTTGACTATTTCCATGAACTAATTGCTCCACTTGTACATGCAAAGTCAAGCACTTCTTAATTATAATGTTGACAACAATTCAAATTAATGTGTTGATGCAACATAATTAGCATAAGCTTAGAGGCATTTCGAAGGTTCAAACTCCGATTCATATCAGTCTGGTACTTTTTAAGAAAAAAGGCTACTATACTCTTAACATAAAGAATGGAATATGAAAAAGACCTTTCATCCCCATCAAGCTCATGCTAGGTAATGGTCTCTAGTAATAGTTTGCAGAGGCTTCCCAAACAAATGTACAATTGTGTTTTAAGCAACAAATCAAAGAAAAAGCCAACTTTTATTGATGGTTCTATAGGTCAGTGCAACTACTCCACATCTCTTTGATGGGGGGGGTGGGGTGTGCTACATAGATCTCACAGAGGTCAACAACCTTTTTTGTGAGATTTACATTTACTTAGATTTACATAGAATGTAAACTAGTCGGTCTGGTGTTTATACTCCACATCAGTCTCCACCTACTTGCTTCCGTCCATACCCTTCGATTCTCTTCTCCCTCCCTCATCACAATTTTATCCCTTGATCCACCTCCAGCAAAGCTGGGACAGACAGGCAGATCTAAATACACTCCAGTGTCAACCATGATGGCAAACTGTACCAGTGTACCAACACTTGTCATTTTTTGTTATCAAATTTAAGTGATTAGGCCCCATCTGAGATTAAAACCCTGTGCCCTGATTGTGATTTCAGGTGGTTGAGTTCATAGAGACAGTGGATTTTCTGTTATGTTACAATGTAAATCAGAACAATTGGTTACCACAAATTCTCAGGCCAGCTTTTCACTGAGTTAAAATTGTTCCATAGGGAACAGTCTCTCTCGCTGGCTGGAGATTTTCTCCAAACTGCTTCGCTACACTATCAGAGGGCAGCTGATGCCTTGGACATTAGTGGCAATTGATTCCTCACGGAGTGGCCTCCTGACATTCCTAAAGGAATTGCACCACAAGCTTGTGGATATGCTCTTTAAGGGTGACAAGCTTTCTGATCCACACTGCGAGCCTCTGTTTGGAGTCTTGGGGACTATTTCCAATTGTTTTCTTAAGGTAAGCCATTCTTATCAATCTGACTGCTAGGGCTTGAGGCAGGAACAGAATGGCAATAATCCTTTCAGACACGTGACCTGGTCCAATAAATCCATGCCAGTGTTGAACGTTTAACCCCCCCTCCCCTGAGGTTCTGCAGGAGCTGGCATAAGCATCTCTCTGCTTCCAGCCCTCTAACTCATTCCCACTTGGGCAAATGTCACCCAGTGAATAGTGTGACCCAGTGGAGGCAGTTCACCTTGAACCTGTAAGTCCTAGAGCACTCCCATTTAAATGCCATCTTTTCAAGCTATTTTCCTGCCTTCTTTAACACACATTTCCTACCTGTCATAATAATGTATCGCTAATTGTACTAATGGTGTGTAGAAATGAATGATAAAGACCCATAATCTTTGGGATCACAGAACATCTATAAATCACCCTCGTTTCACA
Organism: Callorhinchus milii; assembly: GCF_018977255.1. NCBI lineage: Eukaryota > Metazoa > Chordata > Chondrichthyes > Chimaeriformes > Callorhinchidae > Callorhinchus > Callorhinchus milii. The sequence goes on along the minus strand of NW_024704780.1, from coordinate 76,881 downwards.
TTTGTGTGATGAAACATCTGCATTTTTCACTGTATGATTGTCTGAACTGGCTTCTACTATATTTTATTGTACAGAACTTGCATTTCTGTGAGACCAAATGGTCTCCCATCAAGTGAATGAAGAATAGCATTCAATTCTGCATAAGCACCACTATTTTATACCTACATTATAATAGTTTTCAAGTTGTCAACTGCACAAATGGTACTGCTATTTGTCATAGCCAGAAATAGCTAACTTAAGCTGACACAAAGATATTGTATCTTTGGGGATAATTATTGTGTAGTATTTTAATGATAAATTGCATGACTTTAGTACTGCTGAGTTGACAGATAAACTGGCAAATGTTTAACCTAAATGTTTCAATGCTATATTTTACTTTTGGTCCCTAAATCCTTTTTGTTTTGTTAGAATTCAAATATTTTGTTATTTTTATGTGTCGAGACAGATCAGTACTTTTGCGAAGGCAGAGAGCAATTAAGTGTTCGTACAGTAATTTGGTATCTTCACTGAAAGGTCTTTATCTACCATTAAAATAGAATGTAGCTTCGTGAGCATTTGATATCTCGCCTTGCTTCTTGGAGAGGCTAATGGACTTACACAGTATGAAGAATAAAAAATTAATGAAAAGTATAAATAGACTTTTAAGTGACTTAAATTATACCGCTGTGATACCATAGACACTTCAGTGTTTAATTCTTTAACAATTTTAGACGTATCAATTTAACTTATAATCCTTGCATTTTACATTTGTTATAGCACGTTATCACTTCTCAAGAGACGTCTCAAAGTGCTTCACAGAATATACTGTAAAGTGAATTGACTGTATAATTTGTATGTGAAACTTGCCTGAGTATCCAATGAAAACAGTGTAAGATGTAGGAAATGGCAGTATTAGGGTCTAAATTTCTTACTAGAATGCTTTAATAATGAGTTGGAGTCACGCGAGAGGAATAAGTGCTCCGGTACACTAACCCGTGTGAAGGGCGCTGTATAAATGCAAGTTGTTGTTGATGAATTATTGAAATTTGCCTAACTTTTCCCTGCCTAAGAATCAAACCCAAGTCTTCTCACTTTTGAGGCGAGCGCTCTAACCAATACTCCACATGAGTATGTGCACATTCCTGGAAATCTTTGCACCCATGAAACCGAACACTGCAATATATCCTTTAATTTGTTTTTTAATGCATCAAAATATTTTTGACTGACCTTCATCGAAGAAAGCAGCAATCAGTATTAAACATTAATGTTCCATACAAATGTTCCAGTAGGTTGCATTGTACTTACTCGGATAAACTTGCTGAGCGATAACCTCAAGACTGCTGTCATGGGAGAACTTCTGCTCAGGATGTTACAGCTCCATCTGGTCTGATCCCGACTGGCACATACAACATCATGTTCCAAATCCCAACTAAGGGCTCTGTCCCACTTAAACATTGGAGTAAACCACCATGGTATACCACAGCATGAAACTAAGTCAATGAAGTTGGACATGTGACAAAGAATGTCTAAAAATTTAATTCAGCACTGTAGACACAAGGTTTCAGTTTCATAAAACTGAACCCGATGTTATAATGGGTGCATGAAAAAAATGGCCACAGTTCTTGTTTACAGGTTGTCTGATCACCACTGGCTTCTGGAACAGAGTATTTTTATGGCCGACAAGAGTGGTCACAGCTTACTAGGTGGCTCCCTGTGCCTTATGTGCAACAACAACAACTTGCATTTAAAAAGCACACCTCACGCAGGCTAGCGCCCCAGAGCACAACGCCGAGCAAGAGGAAGGTGACCGTGGCACGGTCGAATAGGAAGGTCTTCAGGCATCACCTGAAGATGGGGAAGGAAGGCAAGGCAGAGGGATAGAGGAAGAGTGTTCCAGAGTGCAAGCACAGGAAGAGGAAGTGTGCGCCATTTTCAGCAACCATGAGTTCACAGAAGACCCGCTTTATAAACAAACTCAAGAATTAAAGGTACTTTATAACAGGCGTGCTCTGTAAATTAGAGAAATTCCTGCAGATCTGTGTGACACACTTCTGATTATCAGAACAAATCATCAACTGTGATAACGGTTCTGTATATTGCACTGAAGAGCACTATTAGAGCAGGATATTAGCAAGAATATTTAATGTTAATGTTATTGAAGAGATAATTGTTCAACTGATTCTTTAATAACAAAAACTTAACCAACACTGTTAGTGGAGTGGCAGAATTCTGTGTATGTACTTAGTTGTGTCTTAGTTGTGCTTAGAGATTCCTGCAGCCATTGACTATTGCCATTGGGGATTGGGAACTATATGTACGAATGTGTTATTTTCCTGCTCCTAATTCAATCTAAAATCACTTCCAGCTTCGTAGATGGGCCTTCAAGTATCCAAGCAGAGGTACCAGTATTGAGGAAATGTTAAGAGTAGCACTACAAGTGATCAGCATTACAGCTTCCTGCTTTAAGGTGCATTTCACCTGTATCATTCTCCCTTTCTCCTCACTTAGTATTAAAGCACTTGGAGACATTTTCCTATGTGAAGGGAACCATGTTAGTGAAGTTGTTGTTAGCATTGAATTAAAGATGAATGGTTGCATAAATCTGGGAAGCGTTTGTTTCTTAGTTACAGTGAAGGTGTTTTTTCTTTGAATTCGCTCTTGTGAATATTTTTCAAAAGAAATCTTACAATATTTATTACATATTCCTGTTTTGCCTCTCTTCCCTGGAGGTTACATCTCCATTCTGCTGTTCTATCTTGATGTTCTTTCTCCTGTACTTGTTAAGTTTCTCTGCTTTTCTCTATCATCTACTCCATTCCTTACTCTCCTCTCAGTCAAGTCCTCAGAGCAATAGACCCCTTGATATTTGCACTTGATTTAATTCCTGGTTGATTCCCTCTTGCTCAATCTCTGTCTGCCCAATGCCAAGTCCCATTCCAGTCCATGCAGTCTGTTTCTGAGCTCACCTCCTGCCTGACTAATGTGTCTCTGTATTCCCTCTGAAGTTCAGAGAATACAACTAGGATGCAGAGATACCTCTGTAATATGAAACTGATGTATTCTCACAATAGGGAACAGACATGTTCTACATCACAAGGGATATTAAGATAGTCCTAATTCCCAGTGGTGATTTCTGACTCTTAATTTAGTACAAGAGTAAGCAAACATATTTATGGAAGCATATTTAGTTAGGATAAAAATGAAGAGGAAGAGGAGAGGGGGGGAGGTTAACATGAAGCTTCTTATGTTAATTTGCTATAAGTTAAAAGCAATTTCATCCCAGTTTTTTTTAAACTTACAAGAGAAATGCTGTGACAGCTTTTAATAAAGAAACCCATAGACAGCTCCTGAGGATAAACAGTCCAAAATCACAAGTAAATAGTAAATGCGAAATCAATATGCAACATGATATTGAATGTAGGGCAAGGCAATCAATGGCACTTTAGCCTGTAAACTGGAGACAGACTTTGCTTTTATTAATCTTGGATTTCAATTTTAAACCAGGACGTTTTTTCACCCATTTTGTGCAGTGTCTGTGTTTTGTGAAGTCAATCGGCAACTTCTTATGTTCAGTCACCTGCGCTCATTGGAAATATTCATCCACTGCCGTTAATTAACGGCTAATGGGGTCTATTATGTAGCTATCCTCCCTGGGGGAGAAGGTAAACACGGTCTCTTTGGGGATGAACTGGCTCCAAGATGATGTGCCTGGAAATGAAATATCGAAATCAAGTGGCTTCTCTGTTGCTGACTTGGTGGATTGGTTCTTGAGCCGCTTCTCAGTAAATCCTCAGGACTCTGGCACTGTTCATAGCCAGCCAGCATGGCATGTCAGCAGGACATAGAGGAGCATAGGATGTAGTTCATTCGGGGAAACATGTCAGAACTTTGAATGTCATTTCCCTATCATTTTTGCACATGGGCAAATTCAATCAATTTATCATTTAGAAATTGTCCATTTACAAAATATCTGAAGACTCAACTGATTAATGTTATTCATTTTTTAAAAAATATCAGCTATATAAAATGTGACACCATTTTATTTCGAATGATTGAATTCTATGCTTGATATTAAGGCAGTAAAATCCCAATGAGAAGGGGTACAATCTGTGACATAATATGGGTTTAACAAATGATAATCCAAGATTAATTGCGAGAAAATAGCTTAGTGTATGTTACATTTTACAGAGTAATCCACAATTGAAAAGCATTATCAAGAAAGTTGGTTGAGGCCAGTTCACTAGACTCACTTAGGAAATTGCTGATGCTGTATTAAATAATCCTTGCATTTGATATAGTGTCTAAAACATTGAGGACATATCAAAGAGCTTCAAAAAGTCTCTGTATTTCTAGGCAAAGGTAATGGGAGAATGGGTGAGTATTCTAGAAGGATGAGATCCAAGTTAGGACTGGAGAGATTCCACAAGCCTTCAGATCTCACCAGAAAATGACGGAATGTCATCCATCTCTCTCTCGTGGTCTCAGATTGAACGTGCGTTTTGAAGTGCCTTTGTTTTGTATTTTCCTTTCAGGTACCTATTGCCAGCAAAGGGAAGTTGAGGCCATAACCGAAGGAGTTGAGGATGATGAAGGCTGCTGCTGCTGTGAAGCGGGACATTTTCCCCACATGCTATCGTTCAACGCTGCTTTTATCCAGCACTGGCTGGCCTGGCAAGTAACCGCTTCAAAATACGTGTTGGAAGGTTACAGCATCAGTGACAACAATGCAGCCTGTATGCTGCAGGTATTTGACCTGAGAAAGATGCTCATCACCTATTATGTAAAGGTAGTAGTATACCAGTAAGTTTCTAATACGTTATTCTGTTTCACAAATAGAGGTTTTTGTTCTTTCCCTCCCCCAACTTGGACTCTTCCAGCTTCAGCCTGTCACAACTGCTAGCTGAGGAAGAGGAATAAAATCTATTTCTTCCCAGCTCCAACAAAAATCTTGCCTGAGCAGCTAACGAATAATAAAAGAAAGTAATAATAATAATAATATCCTTGCATTTGATATAGTGCCTTATCACATCTTCGAGATGTCTCAAAGCACTTCACAGAATATACTGTAAAGTGTGTATTTTATGGTTGAAATGCGGCAGCCAATTGTGCACAGCAGTGATCCACAAACAGTCGTGGATTGAGTGACCAAATTATTATTAGTAATTTTTTTTACAATAAAGACGTACTTGCGCAATTTATACTGACACAGAGAATATCCCATTATTTAGCCTGGCCAATTCCACATGAAAACACAGCAGAGCTGTGGCAGTCGCGTTGGACAGTCACTCTGGTGAGATCTGAAGGAACGTGGAGCATTCCCAGTCCTGACTTGATTCTTTAAAGTTTGGAAATGGGTTTTAACTCACAATTCTGCAGTAAGGATAGAGCATCAGTTCTGATTTGAAAGCAAATAATGCCTTTATATCAGAAAGTAATGTAGTTAGCAGATGTATTTAGTATTGATGAAGACTAAGCTGATCATTGCTGTTATGTTGAAAAATACAGATAGCTATAAAAATAGTAACTTAAGCTTCGTAACTTCACATCATGCTTTTCCATACAAAGAGAACTGCTCTATGTTGTGTTTCAATCATTCCCTATTTCCCAAGAAGGAATAAACTTGGTTTGGGTTTTATTCAGGAGGACTGAGGTAGGGTTCATGGGGGAGGTAACGAAAACACCTGTTTTCAAGCAATGTATGTGTTTTGGGGTTGTATTTATTTTTATCCTTGCGTATTATAGCACATTGAGTTGTCCTTACTTAATAGGGAGGCACATTTAGTGCATTGCAGATCAAATAAGCTTAATACTAATTGGATATCTGATGCAGTGAATTAATATTTAACCTGATCAATATTACATGCCAAGATCTCTTTGTCTAGCATTGCATTGTGGATTTGTTATGGAACTGTTAATGTATTCCTTCTATCAAAAAAGCCACTGAATCATATTAATACAATAGCAGGTGAAACATAAGGACTTCACTCTGATCCTAGCTGGCAGATCTAGAAGTAAAGCCAAAGATCAAAGGAATACACCCAGCTGAATATTCAATGGTATTAAACAGCCAATTAGAATTTTATTTTTGGGAAGGTGTCTGAATTTACAGGATTATACAGAAACCCAATGCCTTGCTTGAGTATCCACACTAAACTATTGAGAGTTCCACATACACGTGGAAACGTGCATTTTTTCTGGTATGGAATATAAACTCTCTCTTCCCCGAAGGCAAATTTCTACCAGCAAGAGCCCACAAACAGTCATGAGGTACAGGACTTTATGTCTCATCTGAGAATGGCACATCCAATAAAGCAAAGGACTAGAGTTTAAGTCCTGACCTGGTGGTGGAAGTCACAACCTTTTAACCCAAAAGATAGCGTGAGAAGTTCACCTATACTTTCTGGGAGAAAGTGGAACACAAAACATGGGAATCTAAAAAGAGGAGGGATAGAAATAATAAAAACATGGAAGAGGATAAATTAAACCATTCTATTCCTGTTACCTTAAGTTCTTAGTGTGATTGAAATGACAAGATGACATTGTTGTGAAAAGATAAAGTACCCTTGAAAGCATGTCTTTGAAAGACAAATCTATGAGAATACATTATCGTGTATCCCCAAAAATCATTAACAAATACTCCTGTCCTGCTTCAAAATAATCAATTGTGCGAAGAGTGAAATTGACTAAAAAGCCAGAGTAGAAAATCAGTGATCCGGAGTATCCACTGTTTATAATACACTGTATCTATTGAATGAAATTCAGACAACTTCATCATTTTAAAGACACTTTTGCTGTGGTTTATACATGGTTTTTCAGGTTTATGACACTGTCAGGAAATCCTAAGACCCGAGCATGCATTACAGGACCATTTCATAGAATCATGGAAATGTAAAACAGTGAAGGAGGCTATTTGGTCCATCATTATCCATACTGGTGGTACCTTCCCCTGCTGGAGCTATCTGGTCTAATCCCATTCCCCACTCTTTGGAACAAATAAAGTTGAAGGGTGACCTGATTGACATCTTTAAAATTCCGAGTGGTTTTGATAGTCATTGGGGAGAATTTATTTCTACCGGTTGGTAAGCAAATAACTAGAGAGCATCAATTTAAGCTAGCTAGCAAACCGGCAAATGGGGAGATTAGGAGAAATGCACAGTGAAGATAGGTCACGGTGTGCCCTATATTTTAACCAGATCAATTATAACGAGACTGACATGGTTCATGTGAACATGAGTTTTATTATCAACAAAAGAGGAGAAATTGTATTAAAGAATTTCTCTTGACAGAGCATAATATACTATCTGGTTCGCTCTTCTAAACTGGAACACTGGTTGAGTACAGAGTCAATTCAGGAAGCACTGCATCCGTATACTGCATGGAATTATGTGGACAGAGATCCAGCCGTATTTAACGTAAACATCGATGAAGACTACGATCATTGCCTCAAGGGAGTATCAAGAGCAAGTTTCTGCAATATTTATCTGGATTGGATACAGCACTGCAACAATAAAAGGAATAAGGTACAGAATTAAGTATAATACTTCTCCATTTCACTGTCCTATGTAGGGTTGTGTTAGAATGATCTTTTCAGTGCTATGCTTATTCTAATGCTCCCATGATTTTGGGAAACACATTTTATACTATTGTACATATTACCTCTATACATAAAATAAGTGTGTATTTCAATTCACTCTTCCTCCAAAAGAGAGATATACCATGATCACTAGCCACCCCCAATGCAAATCATCAGAAAAGGTTGGACAAGGGCTGTGCTTTCCTGTGGGCAGTACAGTACACTTGTCACCCAATTTTATCGTCTGTCTGTTAGTGAAGACATCTTACTGATGATTTACTGCCGGTGTGATGAGAATAACAATAATTAAGGAATGGAGTAGCAGAAATACTCATTCATCCCTGATTTTTTTAAAAATAGCGGTGATAAAATCAAGGTCCCCTCTTCTCCCTTACAATCAGTCATGTTCTGATTGAGACAGGACTCCAGCCATGTGTTTACTTGACATTATGGGACTATCATTTTGAAGCCTATTTCACAGCCTAACAAGAACTCCCTTTCTGCCATAAATATTGGAAAATTTAAATATTTAGCCCTGGAGATATTGTACTGTGCGTGCGTTGGTAAATGTTAAGTTTTCTCAAGTGGTAAGCCCTTGAGAAAAATCCTTAATACATTGTCCATGGCTAGATCCCAACAATGGATATCTTGAATGTTTTTAATCGCTAAAATATTACTTATGTCCTCTTCCACTTATGAATCTATATTTGTACCTCTTTGTTATTGATACCAAATATCTTGAAGGCAGTTAAAAGTGGAGTTTTCTGAACTGCATTTGATTCTTTGACATTCTGTGAACAGCCGGTGAGGAGTGATGGAGATTCCCCTTTAGTCACCCTTTGCTATGGACTTTGCATTCTTGGCAGAAGAGCTTTAGGAACAGCATCACACAACATGTCAATCAGGTACATAGCTGATTCCTTAACTAATAAAGTAACTATTGCCTTGACTAAGTATACAAATCTCCAGGACAAGCAGTGATGTTTTGTTTGTTGAGGATATGAAGTCCAGGACTTTGATGAAATCAATGGGAAAAGCTAACTGAATTGAAAATTGATTTTATGGAAAGCAGAAGGTAATGAAAAAATATACAATTGACTTTAAGAGGAGATGTAACTGGTGGAGTCCATCTTGTTTATGCTTCTTTTCACACAGTAGGGTCTAAAATGCAATATTTGCAAACCAGGTTTGAATCGTTAATTGCAATTTCCAGTTTGGGCAATATTAGAAATAGAGGATGTTGCTTCTAGTCATAGTGTAATTCTTGGTGGTACCAAGGCAGTGTCAGATGCTTAGGAATCAAAAAGACTTAGACCAGTTAAGTGGATGGACTTCCCAATAGCTTATTGTAAATGTTTGATATAGTCAGTTTGATATAGTCCAATTTTGGAGTCCTGTAGCTCAGTGGTTAGAGCACTCGCTTTGCAAGTGAGAGACCTGAGTTCAATTCCAGGCAGGGCGAAACCTTGGGCAAGTTTCCTTACTCCACACGCCTAATAATAATCCCTCCAAAAAAACAAAACAATAATAAAAATTGGTCATTTTCAATCTACGACTGTTTGTGGGACATTGCTGTGCGCAATTGGCTGCCGCGTTCGCCCACAAAATATACAGTCAATTCACTTTACAGTGTGTTCTGTGAAGCGCTTTGGGACGTCCTCCTGACGTGAAAAGCGCTATATCAAATGCAAGGATTATTATTATTATTATTATTATTAATTTACAAGGACCATAACATTAAGAGGATCTGCAAAACTGGGATAAACTGCACATGAGGCACAAAAGCTAAGCAGAACATTCCCTGTGTTAAAGAATGAACTGAGAGCCATGGCATACAGGGAAAACCTTGAACCATGACATGCCAGTGTTTAAGCTACTTAGGTTGTTGCTGTGTTTACGATATAATGAACTGAGGGAGCCATGTAATATGAATTGCGAGGGGAGCCCTAAAGCTTTTGGACATGGTTACTACAGGGCGACCTGTCATAAAGCACCTCACTAGAGCGCTCCTCTTTCTGTGTTGCTGACATTGCTATTGGCTTCCACTTTGCAGTACAGACAGGTGGAAAATTGCTACCAAACCTGGAGGGTACTTCAGAACCATTTTTGTTCGACTGTCTGTATCCTGCGGTGCAAGTTCATCAAAAGATTATTAGTTTAAATGTTAGAGAGGCAGAATTAATATAGAATGTTTCAGCCTGCTTTTGACCTTTCATCATCTGTAAAATCCTTCATTTCTGGTGCTTTTACATTCTTCTTATAGAACTACTGGATTCCCCAAGGTGTAAGTAAAACCATTGACTGACAAATATAGGTGTTAATTGTCTTGCCTATTCCTAGTCTTTGTTATCAGGGGGTATGATTCATCTTCACACCCTGGCTATAATCTTCTCACTGAGTTTTACTTTGAAGGCTCCTTTTCTTCTCTTAAAGTATTTTTATTTAAGTTCCAAGTTTGCTAAAATCCAGCATTTATTTTCTTTTCTGCTTTGTTGGGGTTAAGGTCTCAATGTTTTTCATGGCTGATTCTGCTTTTGAACATTTCCCTGCATTTTGTGCAATCCAATTTCTATTTAATTGTAAACAAAAGGCAAAATTTCTATTTTTATTTCTATTTTTATTTCTATTTAGCTGTTGTGTGACTTGTTTTGTTTCACATGTTCATTGTGACCCAGGTGCTGTCTAATTCTGTATTTCCCTGAATAGATTTTGTTTCCTAAATTTCCCTTGTGCCCATATTTAAGCAGTGGATTCTCATGTGAACTTTGTTAACTGGTACATTGTTGCAGCTTTTTCAAATGCCCACGTACTCTATTATCAGACTGAACAGTCCAATTGAAATATTTTAGTTAATATAGAGCGTTAGTTGCTCAAGCTGGATGAAATTTGATGGTCCTGCTTCCACCAGTGCGCAAGAACAGATGTGGGGCATCATGTGCCTATACACGTGTGATGCTATTCTCAAGAGAGCACAAGTTCAGAATGGTGAAGGGAAAGTTTAGGACAAACAACAGGAAATATTTCTTTACATACTGCATAATTAATAATAATCCTTCCTTGCAATTACTGCAGTGAACGCTGGGACAGCTTACCAGGAAGGGTGGTAAACACCAAGAGGCTGTACTCATTTGAGAAACAGCTTGATGTTGTACTGGGAAGACAGTTGGATTTGGTCTTATGGAAGGATGGAGTCAAATGAACTGAAAAGTCTTCTTCATTCAGGCCAATTTTGTGGATCTTTCATGAGATTTGGAGGAAGCCTACGTATTCAGTATATGCCACATTGAAAATATATGAGGATAGAGTTCAGTTTTAAATGATGCAATGCTCTCTCTATTTCATTGCGAAAATAACCTTGAAGTTTCTGTTGAATTTTTTAAAATTTTACTTGTCTTTGCAGCTTGGAATCCTTTCTATACGGGCTCCACGCCTTGTTTAAAGGAGACTTCAGAATAACAGCAAAGGAAGAATGGATCTTCGCAGACATAGATTTGCTTTACAAGATTGTTGCACCTGGAATCCGAATGTCTTTAAAACTTCATCAGGTACGTTTTCTTTTCAGGTTTACCTTTGTCAAGGTCTAAAACATTTACATTCCAATAAATGGTCCAATGACTGTCTCTCCAAGTCAATTACCATCCTGAATTGGACATTCCTTCATCACCGCTGAGTCATAAACTCTGGAACTCCGTATCCAAACCCCAAAATCTGGGTGTGCCAGATGAATAGCTAGAGAACTAGCTATTATGTTCTTGGGATGTCCTCCGGACATGAAAGACACTACATAAATGTAAATTTGTCTGGTGTGTTCTTGGAGTTTCTTAACAGCTGACGATAAAAGGGCGACCTTTCTGGTTTATTAATAATAATTATAATGATCCTTGCATTTGATATAGTGCTTTATCACATTGTTGAGACATCTCAAAGGGCTCCACCGAGGATTGACATGGCAGACAATTGTATTTTTTTTTACTGGCTTGTTACTAACATGTAGTGTTTGTGTTTTTGTGCGTATCCAGGATCATTTCACTTCACCTGATGAATATGATGATCCTGCAGTTCTGTATGAGGCAATTAGCTCCCACCAAAAAAAGCTGATCATTTGTCATGAAGGCGATCCTATGTGGCGTGATTCTATACTGTCCAATGCTGAGTCACTGCTTGCCCTCAGGCATGTGGTAGATGATGGGGCAGACGAATACAAGATAATTATGCTTCATAAGCGCTACCTCAGCTTTAAGGTGATTAAGGTACGTCATTGTGCTGACTTATTTGTATATATTTCCAAAGCTTTACCAGAGTGAATAAGTACAGCCAGCAGAAAAGCAGCAGCCGAAGCACAGCGGCTCACTTGGAGAGAATTCAAGAAGTTTTTGTATAAATTGTTCCAGGTTTTCTTTCCTTTCGCCTCACTGTGTTGAATCTAGCTATGAAAATAGTGAAGAAACTTGTGTTTTTTTTTAAAAAAGTTACATTCCCAGCCTTCTAATTCCCTGTCCAGGAGCAGTTCTTTAACCTGTCAAGGCAGGTGTGTAAGAGTGGTGAGAGGCGAGGCACAGTCTTATTTCCTCACTGATCTTATTTCCTTTCCTTGTACCTTTCGCTAATGGGATCAGGCATGAGTTGATTCCACAAAAATATGACACTAGCCCCCGGGAACTGAAAAGTAACGGCATTGGCATTCTTTATAGCTATATAAGATATTGAATAGGAAACTCAGAAGTAAACTCAGAAAAATGTTTCCAGAATCCCAAGTTAGAATCACAAGAGGCACATTCAGGGTGGTAAAGAGTGAGTTTAGGTCAGAAACAGAGTAGCCCATTTCTAAGGCTGTATTTGAGGGGAGGGGTCCATAAAACCCCAACCAGCGCTATAACAGGGCCTGACCACCACACTGACAACACGACTGGAAACATCCTATAAGTAACCCTATAACAGGTTACAAGGGCACCTTATAACAGGGTTCTATTATATTTCTGTACAAGAGGGTATTCAACAAATGGAACAGGTTACCAGAAAGAGTGGTAGTGACCAGAACATGATTCGTTTAAGAAACAGCTTAATGCTACAATGGGAAAATGACAGGGTGGATACTCCAGAAGGATCAGGCCTTTGTCATCTGCACCTTGCTAATGATTTAATCTGTTGCATCACCCATATATTCAGCTACATAAATAGGCGTTTCTTTTTTCTTTGAACAGATCAATAAGGAGTGTGTCAAAGGATTGTGGGCAGGGCAGCAGCAGGAGCTGGTGTTCCTCCGCAACCGCAACCCAGAGAGAGGCAGCATACAAAATGCTAAGCAGGTCCTGAGAAACATGATCAATTCATCATGTGACCAACCAATTGGCTATCCAATCTATGTCTCCCCTTTGACCACGTCATACGCTGGAACACACCAACAGCTAAAGAACATCTGGGGTGGCCCGATCAGTTTAGAAAACCTGCAGCTCTGGTTCACTTCCAGGTGGCAGAGGTAGGTATTGCCTTCCACGCCTTTTGTTGCTGCGCTCTCTTACACACCACCTGATACCTTCCAACAATGGTATGAAAACACCTGTAAGACAGTATTACTTATTCATGGGCTCTAGGTGATAATTCACCAGTACTAACCAAAGTTCATGTCAATGACTTAAATAATGTGGACAATAAGGCAGGGCAGCAACCCATAAAGTAGTTCAGCATATCTCCTGTAATTCAGGAAGTGTGGTATCCTCTGCCAGAGTTATATGGGTGCACCACTCACAAAGTCAGTATTTGTAAGGCAGACATTTTAGATATTGGGATTGAAGGAGGGTATCAATTTAAGATCATTACCAAAAAAGACAAGAAAGAGATTAGGAGAATTTTTTTTACAGAGTGTTACATTATTTGGACATGGAATACCCCACCAAAATAAGCTGTTGATGCAGAATCAGTAATGTTTTTTAAAAGGGAATTAGACTTATATTTGAAGAGGAAAAATATAAAAGGCTATAGGAAATGAATAGAGGAGTGGGACTGAACAGATTATACTTCCAGAGATCCAGCACAGGCACGATGGGCTGAATGATCTCCGTCTGTGCTGTCTGATCTGTCTATCGTTCAATGCGACAGAAAGGTTTTCCCAGATCTCTTTATTAACAAGCACATCAACAATGTCTTTCTGGTAAATCAAAAGATAGGGTTACAAAATGTACTACAAAGGCGTGAAGAAGTAAGCTGTTATGATCAGTAACTGGAAAATGAACATGTTGATATCTCAGCAGAGAGCTGCGCTACACTCCCAGGCTTCACATGCACAATCTAATCACATTTATGATAGAGTAACAAGCAATGTTATGGAATGGTGTTTGTTTCAATTGGAGAAATAGTATTTCTAGTGAAATGAGCTCCTCCAGTTAGTAGAAATATTCCTGTTAATTAGAGCCCTGGGGAAAGAACTTCAACTGGGTCTAGACTTTGACATTTTCCTTAGTTTTTAGAGCGTGCCAATTTTAAATACATTTTAGACAATTCTTCAATTTAGTCTTAATTTTTAAGACTTTAAAAGAATTTAAAAGAATTGGTCATGGGTTGCATGCACTGAAATACTAGGAAAAGAGTTTTAATTCTAGACCCAGGTGGAATTTCAACACTTTGAGCTCTGACAGTTAAGGCGGACAACTGCAGTCCTGGAGTCCTGTAGCTCAGTGGTTAGAGCACTCGCCTTGCAACCGAGAGACCTGGGTTCAATTCTAGGCAGGGCAAAACCTTGGGCAAGTTTCCTTACTTCACACGCCTAATAATAATTGCTCCAAAACAAAAAATAATAATAAATTGGTCATTTTCAATCCACGACTGTTTGTGGGACATTGCTGTGCGCAATTGGCTGCCATGTTCGCCCACAGTATATTCTGTGAAGCGCTTTGGGACGTCTAGAAGACGTGAAAAGCGCTATATCAAATGCAAAGATTATTATTATTATTTTACAGAATGTGTCATGGGAGAGAATGCTTTTAATGCGAATATCCCATGTGAACATTGTCTTTGGATATCCTGTTTAGTAGCAGCAATCATTCATTCTCAGCATCATTGCAAAATCAGATATGTCATGTTGGAGTTGTCAGGGTACAGTCCTGCTGATATGAGTCGTGAGGAGGTATCTTTGGGAAGTTACTTAATTGATTCAATGTTTATCTGCATCTCTTCCTTTAGTTGATGTCAATCTAAAACTGTATTCAGTTCCTGTCAAGTACACGTCATATACTGCATGTGACAGTAGAGCCTAATATGTGGTGATTTTTAAAAGGATAAAGAAACTGGAAGGATATCACGCAGGAACTCCACTTCAACACAACCTACTTTCTATTGTCGGATGGAGTTCTGGTCGGGTTACTGGAAGCGTCCCTGCTCAGATTCCTAAGCAACCCCATTAGAAATCACCATGTATTAGATCCTGTTACTCATAGTTCAAGAACTCCTAACCCCATCTCCATGGTAATTCTTTGGAGTGCAATTATTTGTGACCAGTAATTACTAAATGGAGGCTTCTCGAGTGTAACTGTGTGTTAGCTGAGTTTGTGTATGTGAATAAGAACTGAATCTTCTCTATCAAGGATAATAATAATACTTTCATGTTAGGAGGATGTTCCAAAGCGGTACACAAAATTTACGGTGAAGTGGAGTCACTATGTATTTGTAGGCAAACCAGAGGCAAAGAATACATTTAATATCTGAGAGTTTCGCCGGATAACCTTAGGAAAAAATTTTATTTTCTTGAACATGTTGCTTGTGATTAATTAATTCCCTCGGGAGAATAAATAATTTGGGTAGAAACTACGATGTAGCAATTGTTTAGCTCTTTGGAAGGAATGGGCTGAAAGGCCTGAATTATGTTAGCTCTTCATGTTTGTGGCAAGCTATGTATTAGGAACTTCATGGGAAATTAATACCTCCCTGGTGAGTTTGGTGCCATGTTTATACTGTACATCTGGCAGTGAATTGCCAATTTTACTGGAATTCAGCTCTTTATCCTAATCTGGAAGAGGTGGTGGTTTTTGGAGCATTGCAACTTGCATCTTAATGTAATGGGTAGAAACGACACTCTGCTCATTCCCCCAGGGTCCATTTTAGAGCCCCCAGACTGGCCAAGGCAACTTTGAATAGTGTTATTAGTTGAGATGCCCTACTTTGTTTTTCTTCTGCCTTAACTCAGAGAAATGTGGAACAGGCAGTGTAAACATGACATCCAATGACTGCCAGAAGCAAAGCGCTTTGTTCACAGCCATGTAAACATAGCATGAAACCTAGCATCATGGGTCTCCCTCAAGCTTCGTGGTTGGGAGTTAGAAAATTAGGATTTCTCTCACAAAGTTAGAAATTAAGAAAGTAAGGCTATTGTTTGGGGACAAGAGAATTATTTGATATTGAGTGTAGTTATCTCATGCTTGCCATCACTTTAAATAGAAGGGGGAAAGGAGATTTTGGTTCAGCTACTTACTCTAACTCAGTGTGCTAGAAGGGAAAAGCTGACCTGGTTTATATGCACTCCTACAGTCAGCTGATAACAGTGGGATACTGATAGCAGTGAAAGAAGTCTCTGTCCCACGTCATACCATGCTCACAGCCAGAGAAGGCTGTGTGGTCACAGGCTGCAAAATGAAACAGAGAAAGATTTAAAATAAAATTAGAGTATGCACTGCGTTCATTCCCATTGCAGTTGAGTGACGGAGCAGGATAGACTTTTAGGGAAGAAAAAATGCCTGTAACTGAGCCTGACTTGACAACTACGGGGTCTGACAATTAAGACAGTGAATGGCGGCTGCGAATGGGAAACAGTCAATGTCTGTACCAAAGATAGGGTCAGTCTATTGCTACAGAATACATTGTAAATGGGCTTTTCTACAGCCTTCTGTATACATTTGCCACGGTGCTTAGGACAGTTGAACTGATTACAGTTTGTCTGTGGGTGGTTTAAACTAACTGGAAATGGAAAAGTGCTGTCATTTATGGAATCTTATTTTGATGGCAGACGTAGGAACAGTCAAAGAATGTCCCTTTCATCCCCACTGTCAGGTTCATTAGCACCATATTTTGATGCCAATTTTCCTCGGATTGTGTGTATAAGTCATTAATGGCAGTAGCTAAGGGTGCACATCAATATCCAACCTAAGCACACAGATCGATTTGGTCTGATTTATATGGTTGAATAAACTTTTAAATGTTTAGTTTATTCACAGAGGAATCCCAATGTAATGGATAAATAATAATGGGTATTATACTTGCCTTTGAATGTGTCCTAGTCATCAGTTCAATACCTTTCTACTCGTACAGTGTGGAAAGGCTCCTCCTTAAGAGTTTTCCAGTCATTTAGTTTTACTGTAAAATTCATCATGGTCATGGACATGTTCTGACATTCCTTAATAAATCTTGATTCATTCCAACAAATTCAATCATTGCAAAGCTGAGATTTTTGATGGGATCCATAGAGATCCCATGGCAGCAGGATGGATTTGCATTGAAAGTGTTTAGATAAGAGTGAATGACTGGCCTCCACAGAGAAACCCGTCAACATGGATATATGCTAAACATTTGATTTCAAACCCAAACCTTGTGGGCACACCCAGGAGAGCAAGTTCTTTACAAGTAAGCACTTATCCCTAACACTGATATTTTCCTTCAAGTGTTGCATTTGTCACAGTAAAACACATATATTTTGAATGTTTAACACATTTCTGTAGCTCAGTGGTTAGAGCACTCGCTTTACAAGCGAGAGACCTGAGTTCAATTCCAGGCAGGGCAAAACCTTGGGCAAGTTTCCTTACTCCACACAGAGCCTAATAATAATCCCTCCAAAACCAAAAACATTAATAAAATTGGTCATTTTTCAATCTACGACTGTTTGTGGGACATTGCTGTGCGCAATTGGCTGCCGCGTTCACCCACAAATATACAGTCAATTCACTTTACAGTGTGTTCTGTGAAGCGCTTTGGGTTGTCCTCCCGACGTGAAAAGTGCTATATCAAATGCAAGGATTATTATTATTATTATTATTTCTTCACTTCAGCTCATTTTATGGACCCAGACACGATCTATTTAGACATTACCTATTTTCAGTTGCAACTGAAGATGAAAGTTGTGTGTAGACATTCAGCTTATTCTCGCTACTTCAAACAGTCTTTTGGGTGTTCACGTCCTCTATATTATTTTTATTATTATCATTTTGAGATCTGAAATTCCTCATGATCTTTTTGTCTGTTGATTGTGCCTGTAAAATTTTGAAAGATTCTTAAATTCAGATTGAACTTTGCCCTCCGCAGTTCTTAATAAGAACTTTTATCCCAAACTAAACTGAATTTACGAATTTTCCAAAATTGCACACAATCTATAACAAATATAACATTTGTTATGACATTTTATAACAAAGTGCATGAGAAATTTCAGTGAACCTAATAGCTGATTGCCTGAGAAATTTAACGTACAATTTTAAAATGAAGGCTGCGTTATATGTAATCTTGTGTGAACATTTGAGAGGTTGTAGAAAAGTTCAGAGTTATGATAATATTATTGCCCAAGCTGCCAAAAAGCTACAAAATGACAAAAACTGCAGTTTTACCACAAATATCTTGATCTGTTTAGTTTGCGGAAAGGATGCAGTGGAGGGAACATTGATGACTCAGAATGTGGAGGAGGTTCTTCGTCGAGCAGCAATAACCACACTGGTAATACCACACGAAGCATCAGCTCTAAGCAAACCAGGATGTGGACACCACATCCCCTAGCTCCACTGACTAGTCACCGTGCTACAGGTAGGTCCCAAAACTCATTCTCTGCATGCTCTATTCCAGTTTGCCAAAGAGAAGAATTATGCCTAGTTGATGTCAGCAGCTCTGCCACAAGATGACAGGAGCTCATCTATTATCCACATTATATTTAAAAGGCACACACATGCTAAGGGACAGAAAATCATTATTGTACCAAAACTGCCCCAGCCCAAACCCAAAATTCCATCTCGTCTCAAACTATAAGACCATTTTGTCTTAAAATTTTAATTTGCGCATAATTCTGTAAAAGAAAATTAATTAGATCATACATTGGAAACATTTCTGCAGTCCCTAAAACAAACTTCCAAATTAAGAGTGAATTTTACAATTGTAGGCAATCTTAAATTTTAAGTGTTATAATAGACACATAGGCAAAGACCTAGATTAAATTCCAGGTCTCTTGATGCCTTGCTGCAGCATTAATCTTCTCTAACTTGAAAGTTAGACAGGGAGAAATATAACTTGACATTGGTTTTGGAAAATAGTTCAGGGACATGGTGGTTGAAAACTCGGCTACTGATAGTGGAATGGGAACAATAACTTGGGATTCAGTACCTGTAAGAAAATAATTACGCAGAACATTACAGCATGGAAACAAGCCATTTAGCCCAACTGGTCCATGCTAGTGTTTATACTTCAGACAAGCCTGCATCCCTCCTAAGCCCCTCTCCCATACCCCTCTATTCCCTTCTCCCTCATGTATGCATCAAGTTTCCAAGAAAAGGATTTAACAACAAGGTTACAACAAGATTACATTTGTATAGCGCCCTTCACGTCGGGAGGATTTCCTAAGGCGTTGGACAGTGTACAGCATTTCAGACCCAAGTGGGGTCAGGGGGGAGAAGGGAGGGGAGGGGAAAGGGGGTGACCAATGGCATGGTCGAAGAGAAGGGTTTTGAGGCGGGACTTGAAGAAGGCTAAGGAAGGGGCGAGGCGGAGTGACTCGGGGATGGAGTTCCAGAGGTTGGGGGCAGAGTGACTGAAGGCTCTCCCGCCTATGGTGGGGCAGGTGGGTCGGGGGACGTGGAGCAGGCCAGAGCCGGCTGAGCGGAGGGAGCGGGCGGGTTGGTAGGGGATAGGAGGTCACAGAGATTGGGTGGGGCGAGACCATTGAGGGCTTTGTAGGTGAGGACCAGGATTTTGAACTGGATCCTCTGAAGGATAGGGAGCCAGTGGAGTCGGGCGAGAATGGAGAATGGAATGGAGAATGAGAATGAAGTTAATTAAATGCACAACAAGGGGAGGAATTGCCAATGTGAGCTCAAAATGTGTTTCTACTAATGTAAGGTGCACCAGGAACACAGAGAATAAAATATTGGCTGTGTGACTTGTAGATTCGGTGGCATAATGACTTAACTTCAGAAATTGCATTGATACTAAACTTGACTGGATCCATTCCTTAATAATTAGCTTTCTTGATGTTTCAATCTACTGGCAGGAAGAGTTTATCTCAGTATTTGACCCTCATTGCATATATGGCACGGTATTAATACTGCCTAAAGTTAGTGTCAAGACTCCCATTTCCAATTGGCACCAATTTAGCATAAAAAGTACTATCTCTAGTAGAACAGGGCTCGCTCATCCTCTTTGGGAATCTTCTCCCGCAGTTTATTGTCTGACCAGCAGTGTCACTGTAGAGCGGGTTGGATTGTATGCGGGTTGAAATTAGGGAGAAAAGTTAGGTAAAAAATAGAGAATTAAAGAGGAGCAAAACAAGAAAAAACAGATTTTTTTAAATTTGTGTTTCTGTCGGTCGCTGGTAAACATGTAAATAAATTTGAAGTGGCCGTAAGCTGTTTTGTAATATACCTAAAATAGTGAGCAGCCCAACATAACATAACACCTACCTTTAGGCCACTCCAAACTCAAAGGAGCTTTACAGCTTCTGACAGAATGACAATTTTTTTAACCTCTTTCTTTGTTTCCTTTTTAATACTCTTCCGCCAGTCAATATCAATCATCCAGCATCAATGCAGCCTGTCTGACGAGAAGCTAGTTGCACTGGAGGGGGTTGGGAGGTGGGGGAGGGAGTGGGTTGTGATGAGATATCCACCACAACAGGCTGGAAATTCAACTTGTAATGTAACATTTGAGATTCCAGGCTTCAATTGCAAGCACAATGCCGAGGTTCCTGCCTCTTTTTGTGCTTTTCATCTGGCATTTAAGGGAGCATTTAGGGCTTTAGTCTTGAGGGTGCAGTGGTTCTGAATATTTAAATATGAAGTTTAACTTTAAAAGCCAGGTCTAATGGACTTCACTAGTCTTTAATAAGATGATGTCTGAATCTTACAGTGTATCACCAGGGATTGGCAATGCCCATTTCTAGCTAGTCTGCCTCAAGCTCTGGGACACACCCTGCACTTCACCGCCTTGAATTGGGCACAGACCCACACACTTCTGCCACGTGCTCTGATGCATCCTCAGCCTCCAGGACATGGATCTAACCCACTGAACAACATATAGATTTTAATTAAAGGAAACAAAGCTCCTTCTTTCACAGTCCGATGCTCAGCTGCCAACAGTCACCATGGAAACTTCTGTCATGACAGAAACGTGTCCATCGCATATCTGCACATTATACTCAGACCACGTGGTCCTAATTGTGCAGGATTCAGGACTTTTGAAGAAATTTGAATGAAATGAATTGAGATAAAATGTATCTTCTCTCATGAGGTTAATTAAAAAGGATCTGAATATAGCCGATCACAAAGCAGTGCTGACATCAGAGGCTGTGGACACAGTTTGTGGTCCATAGATCAGCTGGTCTCCCATTTGAAGTAAATAGTGGAGAATACATATTCAAGGGAGCATTTAAACAATGACAGAAAATGGTATCTGGGAAAAAAAAATTGCCAGAAAGAAAGAACTATTTTAGCAACAGAATGCTTGTGGACAAGCCGTGTAGATCCCGACAGTCTTCTGGGAGCTGCCGTCTGTGCATATTAGTCTCCTTCCGTGTGGCAGATGCTGAACTGGGAGGTTACAGTATTGCATATTTTATGAGAATTTGAGAAGGGTTATTGACTGCTACACATGGCTCTGCTGCTGATTGACTGAGACAGATAAAGCAGCTACACTTCATAATACGAAATACAAAACCTTCCGGACATGATTGTTTCATGTTCCACTTTTGACATAAGCTGTCATTTTGGAAAGGGAACGAGAAAGCTGTTAATATTTGCATGAAACTTGCTTGCTTTTTCTCCCTGTTGGGACGAGAAACCTTTGATGTCAACTTGAAAGCATGACATTATAGATGTAAAGACCTGCCTCTTGCAAATGTAATAAATTGATTTTGCAAAATAATTAGCATCCTGGATGCCATTAAATGTCACTTTAAATGCCCGTGTATTGGTAATGTAGCACATAAACCTGTGCTTCGAATTTGTAAGCAATATTTAACCTTTTAAATCTAGGCACACATTTGGTTTTCAATGTAAAAGTCACAGATTGTGTTGTAAAATCAGATCACTGAGTGGATTGAACTTTTGGGTTTTTTGATAGTGTATGAAATAAAGAACTCGGTCATGAAAGAAAACACCCTTTGCAGCCTCTTCTGAAATTATGTTCATTTAGGCCTTGTACTCATTTGCACTTGCATTACATCAAATGCAAGGATTATTCTCATTATTAGAGAGAAATTCAAAACCGGGATAGAAGGTAATCTCATTAATTTCACTAAGCATTGAGGAGCTTGACTCACTGCCACACACTAATCAGATAAGTAGCGATACCAAGTAAAATATATTTCTGAATGAGTCTTCAACAGTATAGACGTGTGTAGTGTTGAAAAGGGGCTGTCTTTCTCGATGATTTACTTGAAGTACAGTATAACTTGTTCCAGAAATATTTTTTAAAATGTTCTTCTTGAAAGTGGTATTTTCAGATGGCCTATTCGTGTATGAATATCATTGCTATTTTATATATTCACACTTTCATCAAATGTGAAATGCGACTTTTTCTTATCAGTCCTGGGTATCTTTTTTAACACAAGCACATCAATGGGGCCTGATTTTGAGATTTCTAAATTGATTTAGAAACAGCAAATCCATCAGGTTCCCGAACCTGTCTTGGGTCAGTCTTCCAGAACTCCATTCAGACACTCCTCTTCTGCCAGGCTGTTTTCTTGGCTATAATCCAGCTTTGTGAATGTGGAAACCGAAATTATTATCAGTCCCAAAGGGTTGGCCTGAGACATGTCTGACTATTTCCAAAATTCACTATTTACGACTATAAAATATGCAGTCACTACACTTTACAGTAGATCCTGTGAAGCGCTTTGACGATGTGATTAGGCAGTTTAATCAAATATAAGATTACTATGTACAAATCTTTTTGTGAATGCTGTATTTACAATTTACGTCTGGGAACGTTTACATCCATCTTGTCTTTGGCATGTAAATCAATAGATAGTATTTTCAAAATTGAGATTTAGAAATATCCTTATTAAAAATATTTTTTTTAAAAACTATTCCACTGAGCACTCAACTGCAACTGGTAAGCTTCATCTCCCCTTGGGAGGTTTACTGTGATTGTCACCATACACATGTAAAGGTTTCCTACTGTGCTGTGTAATTGGACTCACAGTGCTGCCTAAAAGCTCAAAGATGAACCGATCAATGAATTTCAGTGCGTTAAAGGGCCATCATCATCTTGGCTGCAATAACGCTGTCAACTGTTTTTGACGAAGCTTTCTAAATGCAATGTAATTGTCATCGCGCTGATGAAATTTGTATCATAAAACACTATTGTGAAAATTAGTCATGCTTCAAGCTTCTTTCCAAAACTGTGACAATCTTACTCTAATGTTTGAAGCTTGTCAAGAGTAAAATGTCAGAGGCTACCTTCCCAATGTATCATGTGCACTGACCAGTATGATCTATAATTTTCCAAGGACTAAATTGGGTTGATCTGATTATTTATGCATGCTTGCTGGTGGCTATTTCAGAGAGCATTTTAATAATAATAATATTGAATGTTAACGGTTTGTGTAGTGGGTATTCATTTACAGTGTAAAGACTGTGGAAATGATGAGCGCTATGGGCAGCCCAAATCCACCAGTCACCTGTCACTGAAAGCAGGGATACTTCCTACTCAGCTACTGGTAACTCTAGAGGCCAAACCCCTAACAGGTAGGGTGGTCCCTTGTGGACAAGCACGAGGGAAGCTTGCCAGACAGTGCTTTCAATGGCAAACTGTGGTTTTAGCTGTACTCCAACACATACTCTGGGATCTCCAAGCTTTGGCTCTTTTCAACCTGTGCCTAATGCTCTCCAGAATTGGGTTAGCAGGATGTGTCTATCCAGGGAGAGAGTTTGCACTCCATTCCAAACACAGCAAAATTTACATGTGTTGGTGGCATACACTTGTGGAAATTTGAGTCTGCTTTGAATACTTTTAAGCATGTGTCAGGCATCTGGCTGACCAAAACAAAACCCTGCAGAAACAAAAATATAAGAAATAACAAAATCAAAACGTGGGATGGGCAAGAGACAGAAGTAAAAGAAAATTGCATCCATTGCCTGCATGGATAATTATTCATAATTACAAAGATACAGGTGCTCTCGAAATGATAATTTGGAACTGCACACAGCAGGCGATATTGCATTCTACCTTCTGGTCTTGATTTATTCTTAATTTTAAAAACATTTGTGCAGAATCTGAAGACGCTCCTATAATTTAAAACAAAAATGCATGTCACCTGACTAGATTTCTCAACAGCGTTTACAATGAAAATTATATTTAGTTTCATAAAAAAATTCTCTCCGTCAAACTTAAGGGAGTTGATAACCTGCACTACAGTATTTTTTTTAAACTCGTCTGCTTAAACTTTAAACTTGCTGAATCATTGGAAATGTTGTGGAATGATAATGGTAATAATAATAAGAATCCTCACATTTTGTACAAAGCCTTTCATGTCAGGAGGATGTCCCAAAGCACTTTACAGGATGAATGGTAAAGTGCAGTGACTGTTTTGTGGGCAAACGTAGCAGCCAATTTGTCCACGGCAATTCCTTACAAACAGCCATGAACTGAACAACCAATTTTATTTTGATCTATTGAATTGAAATCACGCTAGTGGATCATTCACGTACTCCAGCTCAGAATTGGGAGTTGCTGCATTATTGGGGGTGCCGTACTTCAGACGAGACGTTAAACTGAGATCCCGTCTCACTGTTCAGGTGGCGTTAAAAAAAACTCATGACATTATTCAAAAATGAAAGGGATTTTCTTCTGCTATATTGGCCGGCAGAAATTTTTTTTTTATTAGGTCCTTCAATCCATAGCTGTTTGTGCATCATTGCTCTATGCAAATTGGCTGCCAAATGTGTCTAGAAATACACAGTCACTCTATTTTACAGAAAAACCCAGAACTTTGAGACATTTTGATGTGATAAGACACTATATCAAATGCAAGGATTATCATTTGTGCTGAGTTTTTCTGATTTGCATGGATTGCATCCAGCCAAAGCGGGAAACTTGAATATCTATTGTATAGAAACTGGGTTGTGTGATCTGTTCTAGTCAGTGTGAATTGTTAGTTTAATCTGTCAGTGGTGCTAGGATGTTTAATTGCGAGTAAGAGCACTTATGATGTCTGTATTGTCTTTGCATTGCAGTACAAAGAGAACAAAGGAGTCGCTCTGTGCAGCCACGTTCATCCAGATCAGTGACCCAGCGACCACCTGCTGAAAGTCAGTCAGGGTCTGTACTTGAAACGCAGCACCCACTGTCACGGGCTTCCACATCTGTCCACGGCATAGTTCAAAGGTTATCCAACAGCCAGCTGTCCTTCAATAACTCAATAGCTTCTATTTTATCCCAAGTACCTCGACTGTCCTCAGCAAGCCAGCCTAGTAGCCAAGGTCAATCTGCTACACAGAATAGATGCAGCATTGCCTCTTCCACTAGCTCCACACTAAGCCTTTTGTTTGGGAAGAGAAGTTTATCCAGTGGGCTCGTGATATCCGGACTTTCAGCAGCAGATGGAGGAAGCACCACTGACACCCAGTCAACCAGCAGTGTCAACGTTGCCCTTGGACCATCAATCAGAAGTGGAAGTCAGGCAACACGGGTAACACTACCATTCTTCATCTTCATTTTAGGGTGACCCAGTAACCTTAAGTGGTTGAGTGCTTGACTTCCAAGCAGAAGGGGTCTGAGTTTGAATCCCAGGCCTGCCCATCACTTCAACCGACTTGCTTAGGTTCAGTGAGTTTTGCTGGTTCCCAGGCAGACGGCTAGATGGAGTTCAAACAGCATTGAGATATTCCATATGGGAACGGGTGGGTTAACAGGAACGAAAACCTGACAGTGTCTGCCGCTGCTCATGTGAACAGCAGCTCCTGCTACACAGCATCCATTAGCAATACTGGAGGGGGAACAGCATCCCATCCTCCTAGTTGGAGAAGAAAGCAAACAGCACCTAACAAAAGAAAGATAAAGGAATACCAAAAGCATAACAACAAAAATATAAGAATGAAAGAAATTATGGAGGCCCTCTCTAATGGAATACCATCCAAATATAAAACACAGTGGTATGATGCACAAGTTTATCTTTAGAAGGATATGCAGCAGCAACAGTCGATAAAGTGGAAAATAATGCAGTGAAGAATTAGGTTAACTTCCAAAGCATTAGTAGGGGGTTACATTTCTTCAAAAGGTTCTCTTTAATCTGAATTTAATCCTAATCTAGTTGAGAATGGAAGTGTATTTATATACAAACAACATCCCCTCTGTCGATGATCAGGGCTCCCTGTGTCTCCTAATCTGTCTCGCATAAGTTGCAAATTGTTATAGTTATTTTAAACTTTATTCTAACCCTGCCCAAGTCTGCTGCAGTTAAAAACAAATTAGTTAACAGAATATGTACCAGCATAAGTAGAGCTATATTGAGCAATGGGTTGTCAGTGCACATATTGGCACAATGGCTTCTGTGAACTATTTCCAATCACGATTGGGATGCCAACGGACAAGTTGAGGAACTTCCCTATAAACAGGGACAGTACTTTAGGTGATGGGTTACCTTCCTAGTAGCTAATTGCAGAGCACAATTGATCAGGTTGCTGACCCAGACTCTCCCTCACAAGATCACGAAATGAACAGGCCCATTTGGTCCAGATTAGGTGTGTTGTGTGAGACCCGCCTATCAGTTTTGCCTCGCTGTCTGCCAGAGCTCTCCCCTGTGCACCTTCCCCAACAGCACAGTCAAAACGCAGAGTTCACCACATGGGCATTACAGGTTCATGACCAATGCATAGATCCACCACTCAAAAATTACCTTGATTAAAAATGAGAAATCATTACTAACATTACATAAATAAGGCATCCAATTTCAAGGGATTGTAAATATTTTATATGAAACTGAAAAGAATTCTTAGAGTTTAAATATCAGTCTGCACACTTTCAGCAACTAAACATACCCTAAAAAAGATAAACATTGCAGTTGTGATGTTGCTTTGCTAAACCATGAATGGTGCCCTTTTCATGGCTATTTATTATTCACAATTAACAAAAAAGCTACCCTTCACGACCGCGTGCAACTCACTGCTCCCACCATGGAGTGCTCCTTTTCTGACATGCTGGGCAGGGAGTTGCAGAACAGATTTAATTCTATATACATTGGTGTCCTGTAGCTCAGTGGCTAGAGCACTTGCTTCACAAGCGAGAGACCTGGGTTCTATTCCCGGCAGGGCAAAATGTTGGGTAAGTTTCCTTACTCCACACGCCCCTGTTTATCTAGCGGTAAGTAGGAACCTGGTTGTTAGTCAACTGGCGGATCGCTTTTCGGGGATAATAATCCCTAAAAAAATATACAGTCAATTCACTTTACAATATATTCTGTGAAGCGCTTTGAGATAACTAAGGTGACGTGAAAAGTACTATATCAAAAGCAAGGATTATTATCATTATTAATTCCCGTTATCTGGGACTGTGTCTGCATGTTGTGCAAAGCTACTGAAATGCAGTATGGTGACTTTTAAAAGACATTTTAACAACATAAGGTAACATTTTTAAATCCTGGAAAATAAAAGACTTTATTTCTGAAACTCTGAAACCTTGAAAACTTGAAAACTGAAACTCTGAAAACTTGAGGGTTCAAGAACTATGGTGTTTCTAAAGACATCCTGTTCCTTAGTTATTTACAGGGATAATTAAGGAACAGTACAGAAACTGGTTAGAAAACATGTCCTTAAAATTGTTCCGTCGGTGAATGGAGAATAAAGATGGCAGTTGCAAAGACAGAGGGAGATATTGCTCTCCCAGACTCAGAAATCTGTTGAGTCCCAAATCTATTATTCAATAAAAGGATTCCTTAATTAACCTGCAATAATTGAGGAATGCAATGGGTTTAGTAAAGGGAGGTTAAAACAGAATATGGTGTTCAGATACAGTCATTGCAAGATTTGTTTAATGCATGGATATGAAAGATTTTAGCTACACAAATGTTTAAATTAATATTTAAGATTTCTGGTGACTTTTATTCGGTCAGACGGGTGTCTGACACATGCGGAAATCCATCACCATGCTTGAATATCCAAACCAAACTGAGAATTCCATGCATTCCACCTACACATGGAAATTCAAGAGAAAGATTGTTGGAATGAAATACCTGCCTGACGGGCTTTCCTGTGCTTTTCCAACTAGGACCACCCTACCCGTTAGAGCGTTAGCTATTGGGTTAATGGGGGCTGAATGGGAAAACTGACTGATCTGCTCTTCCAAGACCTGCCAATGAGGCAAACTGACTGTGCTATTATCAGCGTAAATTTTAAATGCTATCAAAGCAGGAAATGTCAGCGCAGGAAACAAACTCTTTCTTGACTAGATAAAGCTCTTTCCACTCTGCCCAACAATATCTCTTCACTCCAGCCTCAGAGGAGCATTGCTCCACTTCACCTATGACATTTCTAAGCTCCACGCCTGCCAGGCTTGTGACCCAGGAAGTTTAATGCCAAGCATTAATTTAATCTTCTGTTGTACATGGTATGTCCACAGCCATTATTTTGATGTGTGTGCAAGATGAACGATATCCCAGCAGGTACAGACCCATTCTCCAGGTATAATCTTTTTTATATATATTGTTTCCTCACATTTTCCATTGGGATCACAGCTGGGCTTCTGTTGAGACATAGCTCCTGTTGAGATGTCCATAGGAGCAAATTTCTTCCAACAAGTCTTGGATCTGCAGAGCTGATGACCACAATTTAAGCAGTTTTGTAATGGATTCCTCTGGAGTTTTCCTTTCTGCAATTCCTACGATTGATGGGGAGTACCGCAGACTCGAGGATAAATCTATTCCAGGTAGTTTCTAGATTGAAGTTGCCTTAAGTTCTGAATGCACCCTGGGACTGAAACTCATTCATAGATTGTGCTGGTGTAAATAGCCTAGCCTCAAATGTGCTTGAGTGGAGGCTGTTTCTCATTCAGTTTAATCATTCATAAAACTCAAATAGCTTGTGCATCAGATTAAATCTCCTTGTTGCTAGAGATTAAGAAGAGCATTACTGCTGGGAGGCAAAGTGGTTTGAAAGACTCTGAAAGGTGCAGCGAGATTCAGCAACAATAGGAGACAGTGCTCGAATTGGAGCAATTCACTCACAGGCAAAAACAGAATTAGCTGATAAAGCAAATCAGCAGCCCAAGGAGCAAGAGCAACAAAAAAGAAAAATCTTTAAAATGAATAAGAGATCAGTCTAAAAAAGAACAGAAACAAGAGCCAGAGTCAATACTATGAGGAAACAACTGGAGGAATAAGGCAGCTAGTTCTTTGTGGTTGGATGACTGATGCCTTGGACATCAGGTGATCATTAGTCAGTGACCTTTAACTCAGCAGAAATTAATCGGTTCATTTCCGACCATCACGAAAATTCACAGTGTATGAAGGATTTTAGCTCACCAGAATTGCTGCAATCGGGGGGAAAATTATGCTCATGCATTCTATCCAAATGTGCATTGAACTGGACTGAAACCCTACCAGCTTTCCAGCACAGTGTTGTGCAGGAACACATCCAGTTCATTGACTGTTCTGTATCACTTTCACGGGCAGATATGAGCGCAATTTATCTTCCATTTCAGCAACTTCTCTTTTGTGTCATTATTTTAAAAATTGAACAATGTTTCAACTGAGGTTTATATTCGTACAATTACTTAAATTCAAGTATAAACCTCTACCACTAACAAAAACAATGAATACACATAAAATAGATCAGAATAAAGCTTGTTGATTTGAAGCCTGGCTTTAATAAAGTGACTGTAGTTCATTTGCTTAAAGAATTTTTGTGAACACTTTGGTTAACTCAACCCATTAACAAATGAAGTACTACTCCCTTTTTCACATGTGAAAACCCATGCTATCAGTTTCTAGCTAAAACGTATGAAGTGGATGGGGAATGTACACTCTTAGTATTACTTTTGTCTACTTTTCTAAATTCAATTTAACCATGGGTGAAAATACAGATGCACATTACCACAGTTTCACCTGGGCGATTGTTGACCAATACACTGGGAGAAACTCCCTTCTCTTTTCAAAATGCTGCATTACCCATATCAACCTGTCCGCTTCCTCCGCTCAGCAGGATCCGGCCTGCTCCACGTCCTCCGCCCGGCCCGCCCCACCATCGGCGGTCGGGCCTTCAGCCTCTCTGCCCCCACCCTTCGGAACTCCATCCCACATTCCCTTCACCTTGCTCCTTCCCTTGCCTCCTTCAAGGCACGTCTCAAGACTTCTTCTTCGACTGGGCCTCTGGCCACCCTCCCTACCGTGCCCTCCACCCTCGCTCATCCCACCCCTGCCCTCTTCCCCCGCTCGGGTCCACATCCCTGACTGTCCAGCTCCTTAGGACATCCTCTTGACGTGAAAGGCGCTATACAAATGTAATTTTGTATTGTATTCACCTTAATATCCAAATTTAAATTTTCAACAGCCCAAAGTAAGGCTTAATGTCATTCATATATTTATCTCCAATTACTATTTGCTGATAATATTTTAGAAGAGTTTGGGTGTTATCTGTAGGTAGTACACTGTACAGTGCTATGCGGATGCCAGACTATATGGGCATGTGACTTGCATTGAAATTTAAAAAATCACTGCACTTGGCATTACACTGTGCCAGCCTGGCTCAGTTGGTAGTGCTTTCACCTCTTGAGTCAGCGCTGGTAGCTTCAAGCCTCACAACCTATAGTATAGGCTGACACTCTCATGCAGTGATAGGGTCTGCTGTGTTGTTGGAGGTGCCGGCTTTTGGTCGAGAAATTAAGCTGAGATCCTGTCGCCTAATCGGGTGGCATGGCGCACTTTGAAAAGAGAAGGGAGTTTCTCCCAGTGTTTTGGTCAACAATTGCCCAAATAGAATTGGATATTCACTTCATGGCTCTTTGTGGGACATTCCTGTGCATAAATTGGCTGTCGTGTTTGCCGAGAAAATAGTCACTTGACATTGTATCTTGTGAAGCACTTTGAAACGTTGTCCTGATGTGAAAGGTCTATTATCAAATGTCAGGATTATTATTATTATATTATTCTACACCAGTAATTATTTTTGAATCACTTTGATATGTTTTGACATTTAAGGGTGCTATAAAATTGAAAGTTGTTTCTTTGTTACTTATTGGAAAAGAGGTCGGATAGTTAATAGTCCTGTAGCTTACTGGTTAGAGCACTCGCAAGCAAGAGGACCTACGTCCAATTCCCTGTCAGGGTAAAACAAAATGTTTCCTTATTCCACACACCTCTGTTTACCTAGCAGTAAGTAGGAACCCAGTTGTTTGTCAATTGGTGGATTGCTTTTCTGGGGGTGATAATCCCTTAAAAAAAATAATTTGGTCACTCAATCCACGACTGTTTGTGGGACACTGTTGTGCGCAATTGGTTGCCATGCTTCGCCCATAAAATATACAGTCAATTCACTTTACAATATATTCTGTGAAGCGCTTTGAGACATCTCGAAGACTTAATAAAGCGCTATATCAAATGCAAGGTTTATTATTATGAATAGCTGAGCTAAGGCTTTGCAGATGGATTTAATGTAGAAAATTACAAAGTAATGTATATTAAGAGCATGTGCACACAATTAAGAGGTATTCAGTAGCAGAGATAGAGAAAAAAAACAATTTGAATGTGACTATTGATCATTTATTGATCATGTATTAATACTTCCAGTCAGTGTAATACTGATATCAAATACTAGGTTACATCTTTCAAAAAAATGTTCAAATCTTGTATAAATCAATTGAATGCTGTGTGCAATTTTTGGAGATGAAGGGGGAAAATTACAGCAATTTGTACTGCTTTCGGCATTCCATTCTTTAATTAAGGCTAGAGATAAATAGATGCTTTTTCAACAGGATAGAAATTGTGGTTAAGACATGCCTGTCTTAAAACCAGTCATAAATGACAAGTTTGGGATTGGGCAATCTTCCTCTCTGATTTCTGGAGAATGGTTTCTCCTGCAAGCTTTTCAGCGACCATGTTTCGTAAAGCTAGTGAAATGCTTAAAGAATCAATTTTTGGAGGTTTGAGTGTAATTTTAACTTTAAAAGTTTTGTTTAAAACGTGTAAGTGGTGAGAAGCACGAAATCAGCACCGAAATGTTAAGAGGCTTGAGACCTACTGAAAAATAATGCATTGTTGATCACCATGAATTCCTACAGACTACAGTATAGAGAATAGTGAGAGCACTGGGAGTAATTACAAACCAGGCATCATATTGAGAGAATCAAATCATGTCACAAATCTCTAGGGTACAACTCAAGTGGCTCAGACACATCAGTCAAACCCTGAAAGAAAATTGCAGCCTTTACAATGATCCCATGTATCTGCTGCTTTCATGATGCGTTATTGTGGAGCAAGTATCTGTATTTTCGGGGGGGCTGGGGGCATTTTGTAGCCAGCGGGTATGGTGTATACCACTGAGGAACTTTGTGTAATTCATGTGAAATTACATCCATAATGAAGAATTAATGACTGTGATGAAATCACCGCAAGTTTATTAAGTGATATGTCATGATTAATTACCAGGAAATAACAGTTGACATTTAATGTTAATTGTATTGCATTTCACAAATGATAAAATACTACAATTTAGAATGTATTTTGATGTACAATTGTTCTAGCCGTCAGGTTTGACCCACAGATGTCCTTCCTTCCCCACATCTGGTCCCTGATCAGGACAATCCTTCCTCCACCTCCGCCACATTGCCCGCCTCCGACCATACCTTACTCTAGACGCAGCCGAAATGCTCGTCGATGCACTTGTCACCTCCCGACTTGACTATTCAAATGCCCTTCTCCCCGGTCCCCCCAGCTCCACCATGCACAAAATCCAGCTGATTGAAAACTCCGCCGCCCGCATACTTGCCCATACTGAACGCCGTACCCCATCACACCAGTTCTAGCCAGGATCCACCCGATCGCCGAATGGATTGATTTCAAGATCCGCGCACTTGTTTTCAAATCCCTTCATGCCTTGGCACATCCCTATCTCTCCGACCTCTTTACTCCCCAACCCACTACCCGCTGCCTCCACTCAACTGGCTCTAGCCTCCTGTATGTCCTCGTGCCCTCTGTTCCACCATCATTTTTCAGCCACTATACGTAGAAACTCCTGAACATTATTTCTCTATCCCTCCAGCTTGCCCCTTCCTTTCCCATCTTCAGGTCACGCCTGAAGATCTTCCTCTTTGACTGTGCCTACGGACTCCCCCCATCCCCCCCCCCCCCCCCCAACCACTGCTCGGCGTTGTGTTCCACCACTGTTAAGCGCTCTGGGACGCTACCCTGTGTGAGGTGCGCTATATAAATGCACGTTGCTCTCCTTGTACACCATATACTGATGGTTGCAGGTATATAAGTTTTATATCAGTATCACAGAACATTATGACCATTCTGAAAAATAACTAATTGTACCGTTAAGCTTCCTATATTCTATAACTTGCCAGGATCTAATAGTGAATGACTTTTGCTTCCAAATTGATTTCAACCTGCCTCTGTAACCGGTTAAGTAGAGACAGTTGAATTAGAGATTGTGACAGTCGAAAATCAGACTTGAACTGGAAAACGTATGATAAATTGCCAACAACAGTGAGGTACAATCACTGTTGTGGGAATTCTTGGTTGATGAAGACTTGTGGATTGTATAGAAAATACAGCACTCAAAAATTTGTTTAGTAATATTCTCTCTGGATTTTTTTTGAAGGATGCTTCTGATACTTGCCTGAGCCCTGATGCTACCGTCTCCAGCCAGATGAGAGATGCTGCTCAAACAGACGATGCTTCACACTCTCAGGATGGAGACCCACTCTGTGACTGTACCAAACAAGATGGGCCAGAGAACAGGGTTTCTCATCTGATGGTGGAGAAGAATCGGCAGTGATTACTCAAGTTTTAAGTTGAGTTACAGGTCAGCGAATCAGTAATGAGAAGGCATGCATTTTCAATAATACAAAAATAATAAAGGGGAGCTTAGAAAATACTTATACTGAGGGTGGTTGGAACGTTGAATTCTCTGCAACAACTTAGTTGAAGCAGAGTCTATAGAATATTTTGAAAGGGAATTAGATAGATGCTAGAAAAAAGAACTATTAAAGGGTTTAGGGAGAGTAAAGATGGGTGGGATTACATTAGGTGACTCATGGAGAAAACACCAGCCAGATTTGATGGGTCAAAATAGCCAGTTTAGGTGTTGTAATACTCTTCGATTTAGCCCAAATCAAAGAATGAAAGAAAGCAGATTTTTTTCACATAATAATAATAACATGAAACATTAAACAGCAAGGGGCACTTGTGATAGGATTCCTTGTCATTTGGAAAAGAAACCTGGAGTATGATCTGGTCGAATTATTTTGTATCAGATCCTATAAATTGCTTTGTGTAATGGAGTGAAAATATATTTTCATTTTAAAATTCAATCACCATCCCATCAAAAAAAAATTCTCTGAGAATGCCTGGGAATAAGAACATAATTTGATGTGGTTTAAAAGACCACATATTCCTGTTTATTCAACCACAGATGAGTTAGATTTCAGTCTCATCAGACCAACACAAAATTCATTTCTGCATAACTGCCATAATGTTCCAAAATATTTATAAGGTTATAGCTGCATTGTGTACCATTTTAGTTAAGGATACATGATACAGTTACTCTTTAGCTTTCTGTGTGTAATATGTTACAGAGAGATAAACCCTTTTCCAAGGAGGGTATATTTCAGAAAGGGTAACTTTTGTTGAGCCATAACCTTAAGCAGGTTAGGAGAAAAAGGGGTGTGGAACAGCACAACTTATGTGTGTCCTGCATCTCAATGTGTTCACTGGTTTGAATGCAGTTTGACTGTGTTTGCCGGTGATAAAATTAACCTTTAAGAGGTGTAAATATTTCATCCACACTGGATGTATTGCAATGTTGTGCTGCTGCTGCTCTTTCATAGGGATGAAATTACAGTATATACAATCTACATGTTAGGCACATTTGCTATTGATTTGGTTTGGAGATTCTTGCATCGGTTTCAATGCTATCTTCATTTTCCTTGTATTGTTTAATAGCTGAGTTGTTGTGAATTGATAGTTGGAGTTCATAATTATTCTTCCCCAATATTTACTAAAATGAAAATATAGATACCACTCATTATTTTCTCCCATGCCAAGTACTTTTCCCTGAGAGGAGAAACAGGCAGAGATGTCAAATCCTTTGCCTAAGCCACACTTACATGAGTGAATGTCTCCGATGTCAATTCCTTTCTTCTCGCTAACTGGCATAAATTCTTAACCTGGATTTGTTCATACTTTTTTTAAAAAAAAGTGATATTAAACATTACAATCTTCCGTTATTACAAAAAGTACACTTAGATGTTTTCCTCTAGCATAAGCACTTTGACCTGCAGCTAGATCACTAATGTGACATTTATACTGCTTTCATGATGAATTGTTGCTGAAAGCACAATGAAAATTTGGGTTTAAAGGCATCGATTTGATTCCAAGCTCGGCTCACTTCAGGAAGTGATTCGACCCATCGCTGCAGCACATTGCAGCCAACTCCAAACAGATTTTAAACTTAAGCAAAAAAAAAATTATTTGTGTGATCCACTGAATGAATCATGCAGCAGTATAAATCCAGCAGAAATGTCTGTATACAGCAGGTGCTTTATTCTGGCCTTATTCTGTATACATCAGTGGTGCTAGTGATGTACCCCGTATGCTTTCGAATAATTCAAGATTATTATTCTTGTTTAGTGAGTTTAGTTAAGCATTTACACAAAGTGTATTTTTGGTTCTTAAAGACATGTTATTTTGTGCTTCTTCACTAAACAATTGATAGAAAGAAATCTTAAAATTGAAATAGAATAATGGATTTCATTTTACTTTCTACAAATACTTAATGGCATCCATTATGCCTCTGTAATACCAAATTTCTTTCCATTATGCTGCTGAGTGCACATAGAGATAACAGAATTAACCACAGAGTCCTACACAAAATATAACTGTGCATGAGATTGCCTGTTGAAATCTGCTTAATAACTTATAAACGTATAGCCATTTTAGTTTTATGATCACTGAAGGTTCGAAAATGTTATCGGATCAAGATACAGAAGAAAATGGAATGCAATTTATTCTTAAAACATTATTTCTAGCAAACATGTAGGTTTTATTTATTAAGTTTTATTTATTAAGTCAACACACGGAGAATGTATTCTTGAATCAGATGCACATATTTCTGGTTTCCTTAGTGTCCGTGTGCAATACCAGTAGCCTGCAAAGTGCCCATGTACTGGTAACTACAAATCCTTTTTTNCCTATTGATTTAAAATTCTGTATTCATTTATTGTGTTTCAGTTGCCTTGAATTTTATCAATGTTTTAAATTGCAACGCATGATGCAGTGTGCAGTTTTTAGTACTGTATGTAATTCAGAAAATTAAAAGTTGCAATTTTTATCTGGTTTCTTGAACTGTTTATTGATTCACTCTCGTCCCGTGTGAGTAATTTGAGTGGTGTATGTATGTGTTGGGAGGGTACGGGGGCTGAGTGGTAACGGATCCTGGAGAAAGCAACAATGCAAAGAGGCGTTTTATCACATGTACGGATTATTATTATCATATTCCGGGCGATGTTTAAATTGTTTCATTTTTGTACAGGCAGGCAAAGACCTTTTGTTGCGCTATATTGAATAAACAGTACTTTTATCTGATTATTGAATGTAACATATTTTGGAGCACTTGATATCTGACTGATGAATATGGTTAGGAGGTGAACTTACCCCAGGTTTGTAGAAATAGTTTTATATTTACTGGAACTACTCTAGCCCTTGATCTGAGTATTCAGGTCCCCAAATCTATCTTATCACGCAATGAGACAAAAAGCTAAGAAGTAAGTCTCTAAATGAGTTTGCATTTAAATTGTACAGAGAGTCACAAGAAATTACAGCTTAGAGGGAAGCAATCGGCTCATTGAGCTCATTGAACCTGAGCTGGTGCTGCCATACACTGCAGAAATTCCTAATTCCCTGATCTTTTCCCATATCCTCTTGTATTCTTTCTCTTCAAGTACCTATCCTTGTTAAATGTTATTCTGTTAGCTTCAATGACACTTGTGGCAAAGCATTCTTAGTTCTAATAATATTCCATGATTAACCCTTGGCTTGGTTCCATCCAGCATTCCCTCTTCGAATCAGCACAGAAATCATTTTACAGAGGATTTGTTCAAGTCATTCTGCAGCTATCCTGAATCTTCCAAGCAGATACTTATCCACTTCTGTTTTGAAGGATTTAAATGATACTGCATGAACTAATTTTATTGAGAACCTGTTCTACTAATAATAATCCTTGGTTTGATGAAGAGCTTATAACATCAAAGCATCGCAAAGTGCTTCACAGGGACTTGCTGTCGAATACAGTGATTATGTTTATAGCTAAATGGGGCAGCCTATTTTCACACAGCAATCTCCCACAGATAACCAGGAAATGAAAGACAAATGTATTGGGAGATTGTGAGCCAAGCCAGCAGGAGAAACTCCCATCTCTAGATTTACAGGCCAATGAAACTTTCAGAATTTAAAGTCTGATCCGAAGGACAGTACCTCTGAGATTGCATTCCTATCTTGACCTAGACTGTGAGCTCAAGTACTAATGTGGGGCTTGAACTTAGAATCTTTTGACTCATGCCTTTGCTGGCTCTTTATAAGAGCTATCCATTTAGTCCCACCTTTCCGCCCTCTCCCCATAAATGTTTATATCTGAAGTGCTTTGAGGCATCCTCCTAACGTGAAAGGCACTATATACCTGTAAATTGCTGCATATAAATTTTCTTTTTAAAATATTTATCCAATTTCCTTTTAAAAGCTATTATGGATTCTGCTTTAACTACCTTTTTGAATTCCCAGTGCGTTTGGAAAGGTAGATTATAAATCCTGTGTGTGGCAATGCACGACTCACTTATTGATCTTGAGCCTTATTCCGTTATGCAGAATTGAGCAATATACTCCAGGAGTATTACAAAAACCATATAGAAGGGGCAGTATGCTTTATTTCCCCCCAAATAACTTTTATTTCTTCATTCCTCCACAGTAGGAGAATCCAGCCACCCTCGGCTTCCTGCGGTCATGTTTGTGCTCTAAAACATGACTCATTTAGTGTTCGACAGCAGGTCCGATCACTAAAGCTTACATGATTCAATAAATATTGAATCTCCTATCAGCAGGCAGTCCGTTTAGACCATACCGTTCTCTGTACGTTGGATGTACTGTAACCTTACAGTGTCATTGAATCAAATGAGCCCAAATAACTGGTTCCTTTTCATGCTGAGCTATGGGTCAAATTCCTGTCAGAGTATATTAAAGTGTCTTTGAATAAGGGCTTTCTGTTACAATACAGCTTTCCTGGCAGGGCTATGGCTGAGCTTATTGGACAGATAATAGATGCCTTCATAGCTTAATGATTCTGATACTTGGAAAGTCTTCCATCAAAGAGAAAGCCAGCAGTAAGTTAAGAATGTCTAGAAGGATCATCTGTAGGAATGGATCATTATGACTGATCATTTCTCTCCCTTTGTAGCACACCTCATGGCGATTGTGATCCTGTCCGGAGGGAAGTGCAGTCTCTCTAAATGTATCTCTTGCTATCCAGTGGCCATGTCAGTGGCTGATCTGATGGTGGTTATTTTCCCCGGGATCCCCCACTAACACTTGCCTCTGGGGAACAATCACATAATATCCACATCAAACGCATTTTAGATCTGTAATTAAAATTACAGTTTGCATCAATTTAATGCAGTTTCTGCATCAAATTAAGGTAAACTGTGCTTTACAGATCCAGTGACAGACATTTCTCAGATGTAGTCTCCCATTTGTGCTAAGCAGTGTAACTTCAGACTGACTGGAGCCGATGCAAAACCAACTTTTAAACGGAATGGAATGTGCACTCTCTCCTTGGAGGGACTCGTCTTTACCTATTTTTCCAGAGAATAGTAGGCGCAGGTTGGCAAGATCCAAGGCTTGGGGACAACAACAAAAATTACATTTATAGAGCTCCTTTCACGTTGGGAGGATGTCCCAGAGCGCTGAACAGTCAGGTGTTGGGGCCCGAGCATGGGGGAGGGGTGGTATAGGGGTGAGGGAAGGCAGAGAGGTGGGAGGGCGACCAAAGCCACAGTCGAAGAGAAGGATCTTGAGACCTGTCTTGAAGGAGGCGAGGGAGGAAGCAAGGCCAAGGGACCGTGGGATGGAGTTCCAGAGTGTGGGGGTAGAGAGGCTGAAAGCCCGGCCACGAATGGTAGGGCAGGTCGTGCGGGAGACATGGAGCAGACCAGAGTCCGCTGAAACGGAGGGAGCGGGCAGGTTGGTAGGGAGTCAGCAGGTCAGAGAGGTAAGAGAGTCAAGGCCATGGATGGCCTTGAAAGTGAGGACGAGGTCTTAAACTTGATCCTCTGGGTGATGGGGAGCCTGGGGAGGGTGAGTGGGAGTCGGGCGAGGGTGGGAGTGATGGGGTCACGGAGCCTGGTGCGTGAGAGTACACGAGCTGCAGAGTTGTGAATGAGCTGCAGCTTGTGAAGGGAAGAGTTGGGAAGACCGATGAGGGGAGAGTTCCTGCAATCAAGGCTTGAGGTGACGAATGCGTGGGTGAGGGTTTGGGCAGCCTGAGGGGTGAGCCAGTGGCAGAGTTCTGGCAATGTTGCGGAGGTGGTGGTAGGCAGTGCCGGTCATGGCCCAGATGTGGGGGAGAAAGGACAGTTCAGGGTCAAACTTAGTGAGGTTGAGTGTGCAGCCGTGGAGGCTGATGCTGCCAGCGCCCTGAGGTGCAGAGGCGCTGGCGTGGGCCAATCAGGAGGGCCTCGGTCTTGCTGACCATGCTTTTGGTCATTATTTCCTCCCCCATTCAGCTCTCACCCTCCCACCCCGGCCCAGCCAGCTGCGTAAGAACATGAGACATCTTCCGGGCTTTAAAGGCACTATGTATATTGAATTGAGTCAGAAGGTTGTGTTTTCAAACACCATATTGTGACTTTGAACTCATATAGTCTAGGCTGACACTCCAATGCAGTGCTGGGGGAGGGAGCACTGCATTCTTTGAATGGGATATTTAAGCGCTCTGGGACTCTACGCATGAAGAGCGCTATATAAATGCAAATTGTTGTTGATGTTAAACTGAGGTCCTATGAATGCGCTAAGTGCTAATTGGAAAATCAGGTTGGTAAATACCATGACTGAATATCTTTTATTGCCTTGTTTCAACATGGCATAGACTGAGACATAAGAAGAGCTTTCCAGTCTATCCCCTTGTCTCATTGCATTGTTTTCACAGATTTTCCGATGGGCGCTCATAGAGCAACATAACCAGAAGACTGATTTTAAAATGGTTACTTCTCACATGTGGCTGCTCAGGGGACAAATAATTCCGTTGATTGGGATAGTAGCTGAAGATGATTATGTAAGGAATGCTTTGGTGGATGCAGAATGGGAAGACTAGGTGATTCTTGCTGAAGAAACAATTTAACAGATTGACCACTCTTTAACCTTCCTAAGGTCCAAAGTTCCACCTAGTCTTAGCCTGCAAGACTATTGTGTCTTAATCTTTCAGTATTATGGAACATTCTTAAACTGAGACCTGATGTGGAGCCAGGTCTTTTCAAGAACTGTAGAAAAACAGTTTTAACTTTGCCATGTTACAATATCTTACATTTATATATTGCCTTTAAGTAGGAACTCGGTTGTTAGTCGATTGGCGGATGGTTTTTTGGGGGCTTAATAATTCCTTAACAAAATAACAAACTGGTCACTTCAATTTACAACTATTTGTGGGACACTGCTGTGTGCAATTGGCTGCCGTGTTTTGTCCACAAAATATAGTCACTACACTTTACAGTATATTCTGTGAAGTGCTTTGAGATGTCTCGGAAGACGTGATAAGGCACTATATCAAATGTAAGGACTATTATTATATAGGTTAGGTCTGAGGCTTGGTGTCAAGCCACGCCGTTCTTAAGCGCCCCAAAACATTACCTGCGTGAAGGGCGCTGTATAATTGCTTGTTGTCCATAAATTGAAATGTTATGTTGAAATTAGCCTATGCTGTGCTTGGTTTGATCATTATATTACAGAGGATGTGTCCTGTCCCCAACCCCCCACCCCCATACTGTGGCTCGCATTACTGAGCATAACACTTTAAGATCACCACCATTAAAAATCAAATACCTGTAGTTTCAAAGTTATGCTCACTTTCAACATTGTGTTGATTTCTGCCCCACTTGTGTCAAGCTTGTTTTCAAATATTTTGGTTTAAACAGTGAATGCCATTTGGGAAATGGCAGGGAGGATTTACTGATCCAACTGTGTGAGAGCATCACCAGTGAACCAATTCTAAACCCAGGGGGCTTCATTAACGGTGCTATTCAAACTAAGTTAATTCAGCCTCTCACACTGCCAGCCTCAATAATCTCTCCAAGCTTCTACCCCTCACAAGGTCATTAGCACCCGGTGTTTAAACATTTTCTTTTCAAAAACAGAGAGACAAGTTTAATAAATAAGTTCGATGAAAACTGTTTGCAATATATGATTTTTGTAAAAGGTGATAACTATCTCTTTTGATTTTGGCATATGACCGCCAGTAAAGAAAGCATGAAGTAGACAAGGCATTAAATAGAGTGCAGTTTAAGAATAGCACAGTACGATAGCACAGGATAAAGCTAAATATAAACTCACAAGCGCAGTTTATAGCATTCTGTCACCTAATTTTCAATGAGCAGATATAGAGAAACGACTCTTTGGAGTATTGAAAGAGCCAAATCCATAGCATGTGGAAAAAACATCTTTATCTGAAATTCATGAGTTTAAGATAGCTGCATTACACAAAGTAATCGTTTTATGGTTAGTGTTTATCAACAAAGCGAGAACCAGACCAATACAAATCAGTGGCAAATTCTCAAGGAAAAGATAAGAAAAATTGTGAATGATGTTGATTTGAAATAAAACAGAAAATGCTGGCAGGCTACAGTAGGTCAAACAATATGTTGAGGAGAATAATAGATTAATCTTTCTGGTAAGACTTAACTCAAGGCATTTCATTTTCTATTAAATACAGTACAGATAATGCTGCACCGATTTGGAGCTTTAATAAGTATCCACAGTTTTAGAAGATATTCAAAAGACTTGCTTCCTTGGTGTTTGATTTTGAAGACTACTGTATCGCTACTTTATATCCCGTTCAAGGTGTATGTAGTTTTTTTAAAAGTTTTTTTCGCCGCTGCTCTTAAACCTTTTATTTTGGTCGTGAGCTTGTTGTATTTTTATGGTTGTCAGACTCACCTTCTTGAACACTGGGCCAGTCACTGTAACATGGTGATGGTCCCCCAAATGTGGTACAGTATTATGCCTTTGCACAGCTCAGGAGAATAATAATAATCCTTGCATTTGATGTAGCGCTTTTCACGTCGGGAGGACGTCCCAAATTGCTTCACAGCACACTGTAAAGTGAATTGACTGTATATTTGTGGGCGAACGCGGCAGCCAATTGCGCACAGCAATGTCCCACAAACAGTCGGAGATTGAAAATGACCAATTTATTATTGTTT
Source organism: Callorhinchus milii (assembly GCF_018977255.1). Classification (NCBI taxonomy): domain Eukaryota; kingdom Metazoa; phylum Chordata; class Chondrichthyes; order Chimaeriformes; family Callorhinchidae; genus Callorhinchus; species Callorhinchus milii. The sequence continues at coordinate 34,490 of NW_024704780.1, read as the reverse complement.
TTTTTTTGGAGGGAGAAGACCTCAAAGGTATCAATTGGAAGAGAAAAGAGCCTTGTTGGGACTGAGTTGGCTTCGATAAACCTCCATCCCTCCTATCCCTTCTTCTCTACCACTCTATTCCCTTCTCCCCGTTGTATGCATCGATTTCCTCTTAAAATACATTGATGCTTTTTTTTCTGGTTTCAGCCTGCCTCAATTGGTAGCATTCTCGCCTCTAAGTGAGACGGTTGTGGGTTCAAGCACCTAGGTAGGGACAAAAGAGCTATTGGCTCCCCCATACTGCTTGTAAATCCCCTCTATGGTTTGAGAATACCGTTTAAAGTACATTGGGTATGGTAATCTTTTTAAATTGATATTAAAGAGTTTCTGTACATTGGCAAACATTTATTTCAAATTAAATCTCAATAATTAAATAATAATAATTTGGTCACTCAACCCACAACTGTTTGTGGGACACCGCTGCGTGCAATTGGCTGCTGCGTTTCACCCACAAAATATCCAGTCAATTCACTTTACAGTATATTTCTGTGAAGTGCTTCGAGATGTTTTGAAGACATGATAATGCGCTATGTCAAATGCAAGGATTATTATTTATTTTTATGCTCTTTGTTTGAATGACAGCTTTCAGGAGCGAATTCCATATTCTTACCACTCTCTACATAAAGAAATTTCTCCTAAATTCCCTTTTATAACTGCTGGTAGCTAGTTATCTCATATTTATGTGGAACTCATATTATGTAGTTTGGTTTGGAGACTCTTAAGCAGGGTGATGGGTATCAGACACCCAGCTTACCAAAAAATACACTTGGTTGTACATCCTTTCCAGCCCCCACCCCTCCAACCCCACCAGGCAAGAACGATATGGAGCAACCAGATATAAATCATGTTTCCCACTCTGAATCGCTCTACTGCTGGAAGCAATGTCATCACTCCAAAAGCATAAAAGGAACATGGATTTTAATTGACAGACAGATCCAAACATCAAGGCAGCACTGACAGAGCTTGCAGTACAGTTGTTACTGTGGTGGAGATGAACTTTTAACTTTTAGAAATTTATTTTCACTTTTTATTTGCGCAGACAACCCAGAGGGTTTTTTTGATTGATCATATCAGCCATTTCATGGAACTTATTGATGTGGGTAGCAATGAGAGCATTTGCAACAGCTGCAACTGTTTTAAAAGTGGATACAGAATTCAGGCAGCAAAACTTATGGGGGGTAATTTAATAATGTGGATTTTGTCCAATTACAAAAATAAGCTAAAAACTACTTTCTCTTATCAAAGCAGTTTTGCTTTTATTATCAACCCATGTGATAATACTTTTGGAGCTGTTTACAATTTCAGTTTGAGTTCAGTAAAAGGCTCTACCGTTGTTCCTAAACTGGGTTAAGGTTTCACAGCCCATCTTTTCGTTGTCCACTTGCTGCTTGGGTTCTGTCTGCTTTTATTGATTAAATGCCACAATATAGAAAGTGCAATTTTCTGTAAGATTTCAAACACCTTAACAGAATATGCACAAACTGGGGTATGAAATACAAATTACATTTGTACAAGAACACAGTGCTGTCAGCTTGGCTTGACTCCATTACTCCATTGAAATAATGCAATCCAGTATAGGGGGAGGGTGAAAGTAAATTGAAGTATGTTTATGTGTTACATAATACAGTACAGTTGTACTGAAGCAAAGAAAAATAATCCACAAATGTAAACCACAAAAAAATGCAAAGATAAAACCCAGAGTTGCAGTTTATAGAAGCATATCTTTCCTGTAATTATCAACAATGAAAGCCAAATGCCAGATCCTTCACGATGATCCAGTTAGTTTCCATTTACTTTCTGCACTCTTGCACTGCAGAGATAATTTCTTGTACAATACTGTTTCTATTCTCCTTTGTAATCTGTAAAATAAACAATGTTACTGTTTAATTAATATTCAGTGTTATTGTCAAGGTCACATCAAAAGCTGGGGGGGGGGGGGGGGGGGAGTGGAAAGATAAAAAAAAATTGGTCATTCACATTGTGTGTGTGACATTGCTTTGAAGAAATAGTCACCACACTTTTTTTACAGAAAAATTCTGTGAAGCACTTTGAAATGTTTCAAATACCAAGGTTATTATTATAAGGAAAACAATGAATGAGAAAAGGCCATCAAATGTGTTTCATCCACAAGTCATGCATTGAATGATTAGCCTATCATTTCCAGCCCACCTCCATTGATCCCTAATTTAAAATTACAAGCCCAAACCCTAACAGGTTGGGTGGTCCAAGCTGGACAAGTCGTGGGAAGCCAGACAGTGCTCTCAATGACAAGCTGTACATTTTAGCTGGTTAAACTTCAACAGTAAATGCACACAGTGGGGTTCCCAGGCCTTTGCTCTTGACAATCTGCACCAAAATGTGATCTGGAATTAGGTAAGCACACGTATTCCCACAGGAAGAGTGCATTCCACTCCAGACACGGGGAAATTGTCATGTATAAATGGAATACATTACATGGAAAATCAGTCTAATTTGGATACTTACAATGGTCAAGTGTCAGACACCCAGCCGACCAACAAGATGGTCTTAATAACAATGTATCCTGAGACTTCGAGTCAACCTTGTTTACTCTTTCCTGAACTATTTTTAAAGCTTTCATGTCCCTTTTTCAGGGACTTGAACCACATAGGATATTCCAGAATTGACCTCGTCAGTGATCTATACAACATTAATGTAACTTGTTCTGACTTGTAATCTAATACTTTTCAAATGACGCCAAGCAATTGATTTCTTCATTCACAAACTTTCCACTGAATAGATACTTTTGGTGCCTGGTCAGTAAATCACATCCCCATGTCTCTAGTAGTAAATATTTGTTCATAGTAAGCAAGTTTACATTTCCTTTTCCTAAATGATTTACTGAACATTTATCCACATTAAAATTATTTGCCACTTCTCATCTTATTATCTTCCTGTTCTTGCTATTTCCCTGGTCACATAATGTTAGTTCGGCTAAGTTGGCTCTGTGGGCTGACACTCCAGTAGTGTTGGGGAAGTGTTGCAAGGTTAGAGGCAATACTCTTTGGATGGCATCTAGACATTAAACAATCTATGACACTTCGAAAAAGAAAGGCGTTTCTCCTGGTGTCCTAGCCAGCAATCCTCCAGGTAAAATTGGTTACTGAACTCCCGTCATTTGTGGGACACGACTGTGCATCTGGCTGCCATGCTTATCTATAAATATATTTAACAGTAATTACTGTAAATTGCTTTGAGAAGTTATAGGCACTATATCAACTGCAAGGATTATTACTATAGCTTGAGAAAAAATAATTTGATAACACTACTAACACTATTTTATTCACAAAATGTGTGAAAAGAAGAGGATTCAAAATAGATCATTGTGGAACTGCAAAGGTTACCAATTCCCAGACATAGTATTGGGTATTCATTACCACCTCTTATTGTGAGACCAATTTTCAAGAAAAGAAGAGCTAACATACTTTTTATTAAGTAAAACTCCTCATAATAATAATAGTCATAGGATTTGAAATAGAGCTTTATCACATTGGTGAGATGTCTCAAAAAGCACTTCACAGAATATATTGTAAAGTAAATTGCCTGTGATTTTTGTGGGCGGAATACAATATTCACAATTAGGAAAATGTTTATAAAAAAAGTATAGAATGATTTGTGTATTTAATGTCCACTCAAGTTTTAAATTGTCATAATCATGCTCTTACATTAAACATTCTTACATCACTTCTGGTTCTGATTTCTTCTACAAGTCCTAGGGGTTTTCCTCTAGGCACAGGAATGGTCCCGAGTATTGTTGAACCTGCTCCATCGAGGATTTGACGTATTGCCTGGATGAAGGGTTGGCTAAAGAGCTCCATTTTCCCAATCTCATCGATCACATATACCTTATTCCCAGTACTATCTCCAGCATCAATCTACAAGAGTTAAGAGGAGAAAGGGGGGGAAAAAAAGTATTACACTATTAACCTATTGATTTTTCTAATGGCATCAGTGGGTTCATATTTCTGGATAGCATTTTCTCAACTACCCAGATCATTAATTCTTTCTACTTAATATTGAATCTCCATAAATGGAGGAAGTCACACTTGTTAAATGGCATACGGTCTAGGGATACAGTTACAACAGATGGAAAGCACAAAGGATGAATGTATCTTTTGAGGTCATGAGATGGTACCTACATTTCTGAGAAGTGGCAAAGCCAGGAGTTCAAACGATGGAAGATCCACTACATACTGACCGACTCTGTATTCACGTCGAGCTCTGTTCACACCACCTGAATCATTACTAAAAACAGGAAAACATTTTGAAAAAAATAAATTTCAGACCTTACAAAAAGAATTTAATAGACTGGAGGAAAGAAAACCAATCGATACCTAGTTCTGGACAAAGTTCCTCGCTTACCAGACAAAGTAACAACATCGAATCCCACTCTTCGTCCACTTTGTCTGACTTCCTCTGTGTAAAATCCATCAATAGAAATCCCAGAAGATTTCAGCACATCCATAGCCTTGTGGATCAAAGTGGTTTTTCCAACACCTAGAAAAATACATAAAAAGCAAATTTCTTTCAGAGATGCGTGTAGATTTGTTGCATTAATTCGTTGTTAAACCAGTTTGATTGCACAAATGAATCATTTGCCATAGAAATGTAATCTCATTACCAGAAATCCTGTTAAGATAATACAATAAAATTTGCATACAACAACGACAACCGTCTCAGAGCACTTTACAGTAACGGATCCCGGGGCTGAGCCAGCGGGAGGGGGGAGAAGGTGACCAAAAGTGCGGTCGAAAAGGAAGGTCTTCAGCTGAGATCTGAAAATAGGAAGAGAGGGGTGCGAGGCAAAGGGAGTGAGGAACAACAACAACAACAACAGGATTCCATTTATAGAGCGCCTTTCACGTCGGGAGGACGTCCCAAGGCGCTGCACAGTTGGGTCAGGGGGGAAATGGTCAGGGTGAGGGAAGGGAGGGAGCGAGGAGGGGGTAGAGAGTCGAGAGGGGAGCTGAAGGCTCGGTCAAAGAGAAAGGTCTTGAGACCGGCCTTGAAGGAGGAAAGGGAGGAAGCGGCGAAGGCACTGGGGGATGGAGTTCCAGAGCCTCGGGGCTGAGAGGCTGAAGGCCCGGCCACCGATGGTAGGGCGGTTGGGGCGGGGGACGTGGAGCAGACCGGAGCCAGAGGAACGGAGGGTACGGGCAGGTAGGTAGGGGGATAGTAGGTCAGAGAGGTAGGAGGGAGCAAGGCCGTGAATGGCCTTGTAGGTGAGGATGAGGATCTTGAATTCGATCCTCTGGGGGATGGGGAGCCAGTGGAGGTGAGTGAGGGTGGGAGTGATGTGGTCGCGAAGCCTGGTGCGGGACAGTACACGAGCTGCAGTTTTGAATGACCTGCAGTGTGGAGGGAGGTGCCAGGAAGGCGGCGAGGAGAGAGTTCCCATAGTCCAGCCTTGAGGTGATAAAGGCGTGGACCAGGGTTTCAGCAGCGTGAGGGGTGAGGTAGTGCCGTAGTCTGGCGATGTTTCGGAGGTGATGGAAGGCGGTGCCAGTTGTGGCGCGGATATGAGGAAGAAAGGACAGCTCAGGGTCGAACAGAACCCCGAGGTTCCTGATGGCTTTGAGAGGTGGAGAGTGCAGCCTTGGATGCTGATGCTGTCAGTGCCTGAGGTGCGGAGGCGCTGACGTGAGTCAATCAGGAGGGCCTCAGTTTTTCGCACGTTGAGCTGAAGAAAGTTGTCTCTCGTCCAGGACTCAATGTCGGACAGGCAGACTGTCAGGACATCGGTGGTCGTGGAGTTGAGGGTAGAGGAGGAAAGGTAGAGTTGGGTGTCATCCGCATACATGTGGAAGTTAACCCCATGTCTGCGGATGATGTCACCGAGGGGGAGCATGTAGAGGGTGAAGAGGAGGGGACCAAGGACAGAGTCTTGAGGGACACCGCACGAGACAGTGCGGGGGGTGGAGGAAAAACCATTTGTGGAGACAAAGTGAAGACGGTGGGAGAGGTACGACCTAAACCACTCAAGGACAGTGCCTTGAAGGTTGAGGTGGGAGGACAAGCGGTGGAGGAGGATAGCGTGGTCGACCGTATCGAATGCTGCCGATAGGTCGAGGAGGACGAGGAGGCAGAGGGAGCCCTGGTCACAGATGGTCAGGATATCATTGGTGACCTTGACCAGGGCGGTTTCTGTGCTATGGGCAGCACGGAAACCCGACTGAAGGGGTTTGAATCGTGAAGGTTGGAGAGGAAAGAGCGCAGCTGGGAGGCGACAACTCGTTCCAGGACCTTGGACAGGAAGGGGAGGTTGGAGATGGGCCGGTAGCTTGATAGCTGCGACGCATCAAGGGAGGGTTTTTTTAAGGTGGGAGTGATGGTGGCAGTTTTTAAGGGAATGGGAACAGAGCCAGAGGAGAGGGACAGGTTGACGATGTCTGTGATATGTGGGGCAAGGAGGTGGAGCTGGGAGATAAGGAGTGGAGTGGGGATGGGGTCAAGGGAGCAGGTGGTGGGTTTCAGGGATAGGATGAGTTTGGTGACAGAGGGTGGGGAAACGGGTACGAAAGTGTGTAGGGGAGGATGGGTAGGAGTCGGAGTGTGGGAGGGAGGGGGTGGGAGGTGGGTGGATGTTGGAGGGGAAGTGACAGCGGAGCGAATTCCCTTGATCTTGGATTCAAGGAAATCCAGCATCTCCTCGCAGTGAAGGTTGGAGGAGATGACCTGCGCGGGGTGGCGGGGGGGACGGAGGAGTTGGGATGTGGTAGAGAACAGTAGCCTGGGGTTGTCCTTCGCCTCCAGGATTATCCTGGAGTAGAAGGACGACTTGGCCGAGGCTAGAGTGGAGCAGTAGGTTTTGAGGAGGTCCAGCCAGATTTGCTGGTGGACCGTTAGGCCAGATTTGACCCAGGTGCGTTCAGCGGCCCGCACCTGGCTCTTTAGTGAGCGGAGGTGGGTGGTGAACCAGGGGGAGGAGCGAGAGTAGGAGACAGTACGGGAGGTGATAGGGGCAAGAGTGTCAAGTGTGGAGGAGAGGGTGTTGTGGAGGAGGGTGAGAGCAGAAGAGGGGTCAGTGAGGGATGAAGGCCAGAGGGAGAGGAGTTCAGAGGACTCCAAGGCAGCGGTTAGGGATTGTGGGAGTAACTTCTTCCAGGGGCGGTAGAAGATGGTGGTGGGTCTGGTGGAGGTGGGGAGGGGGGTGGAGGTGGTGAAGGAGATGAAGTGGTGGTCGGAGAGGGCCTTGTCGGTGATAGTGATATCCGAGACACTGAGGCCCCGGGTGATCACCAAGTCGAGTGGGTGGCCGTGACTGTGAGTGGGGGAGTTGATGTGGAGGGAGAGGTTGAGCGAGGAGAGCAGGGAAGAGAAATCTGAGGAGATTGAGCAGGAGGGGGTGAAGTGCAGGTTAAAGTCGCCCAGGATGATGAGGCGATCAGAGCAGAGGCAGAGAGATGTGAGAAGTGTTGAGATATCAGAGATAAAGGTGGGAGAGGTTTTAGGGGGCCGGTAGAGGAGGAGGATTTTAAGTGAGAGGAAGGAGGGGTGGGAGAGGGTGAGGTGCTCAAAAGAGGGGAAAGAGCCAGAGGAGTAGGGGGATAGGGCAAGTGGTGTCCTTGAGATAAGGACAACACCACCGCCACGGCGGTTGGGGGCGAGGGGATGTGGTGGGAGGTGTAGCCGGGTGGTGTGGCCTCCGTGAGGGGGAAGGTGTTGCCTGGGGTGAGCCAGGTTTCCAAGGAAGGGAGTTCCAGAGCCTCGGGGCGTAGTGGCTGAAGGCACGGCCGCTGAGGGTGGAGCGGAGGACTCAGGGGACGAGGAGGAGGCCAGACCCGGTGGAACGAAGGCAATGGGCATTGTTGTGAGGAGAGAGGAGGTCAGAGAGGTAGGGGGTTGCAGAGAAGTGGAGGGATTTGAAGACATACGTTAGAAATCGTTTAATCACCTAAATCGCACATCCATCCAAGTCCCATTCAGTTTCCTATCAAAACCATTTATGTGGATATATATGTATAATAGATTTCTTTGCACAAGCTGTATTTATCATCTCCTAATTCATAACGTTCTCTCCTCTACCCTCTATTATTCTCGTACTTATCGTCTGCATTGAACCATGGGATATGACATCCTGACTCGTTGATTGCATGCGGAAACTTCATTTCCCACGACTCAGTGTGATTCCAATGCTTGCCCGGTAAGTGTGCAGGCGGCAACAGGTCAAGACACACCGAATAACGGGAAACGTAGTTTTGACCCATCGGCGCGTGCACACTTACCAGCTGCAGTGATGAAGTGCCACGTGCGCACTTACCGGCTGCATGAATTACAACACTGAGTATTGATGAAATCCGATTTTATACGGTTTACACAAGTTTGCCTGCAACTCGGACTTTGCGTAAGTCATATTAAATGTTATAGTCCTGACTGATATAACTTGTGAGTTTTACCGTGCTATCTATGACTGTGGACTGTATGACCATCGTATACTGTATTTTAGGCACTGAACAGTGCTGAGTGCTATTCTGAACTCGGAATGTTCCAAAGGAGCGGCATGAAATGTGGTGAGAAGTTGAAGTATAGTGCATGATTTTTTTATGCATGAACCATAAAATGTTGATTCCCACGTATCTGCTACCAGCTTTACTTTAGACCAGGATACACAAAGCTAGCAAGTACAGTGAGCTGGACAAATAGTTACAATGAAGAATGTAATACTGTCAGAATGTGTACGTTACACTGAGAAAAATCATGGTGCTTTTGTGCTTTGAAAATCATTACTGCTACTGTACTACCGAACCATTTTTTAAATGCAGAAATGTATGCATTATGTATAAAATATATGCTATTAACCATTGGTTAATATTCCCAGCTCAACCAACTGGTAAATGTTGTTTCCCCTCCATCTGCCCCTTTGCACGCAAACATACACACACACACACACTCTATTCTTCTGAGCAGAGCCCAACTGCAGTCAGTATCAGTGAGTCTTAAGTATTCATCATTCTTACAATAAATGGTACATTCCCCATATGGGGAAAGCAAGTATACCCTGCAAAACTGGATATTTTTATATATAAAATAGAATTGATATTACTATTTTCACTTGGAAAATAGCAATCGCACCCCTAGAAACAAGTACATTAATCCTATTTTCTTCATTAATACTCCACAAACTCGGGGCAGCTCTCCCACTGGATAACACAAAGGCAGTGCTGCTAAACTTCAAGTTCAATTTTAGAAACAGAAGGTACAAAATCAAGGGCACTAAGCAATATAGCCTGTATTTGGTAACACTGGAATCGTTAGTTCACATACCACATGATAATAATGGCCTTCCAGCACTTCATAAATAAAATGCACTTTGCCTTACCCCAACCATAGAGGGACCTTATTGAAAATAATTTATAAAAGGTTTACACAAGTTTTCTACATTGCACCCAAGTGCAGAGAGTTTTCATTAACTATGGAGAAAATTTCACTCCATTTATAAATGTAACATAAAATATCTGTATGCTATCAGATTGAGCAGTGGAGACACCAGGTCTGACCTGGTTCATTGCCTAATGAGTTTAATGTTCAAATTAACATGTTCTGTTGAGGTCTGCAGAACGAAACAGCAGCTTGGACAAGGCATCTAGGCGTGTAGTCACTATCTAATGTTTGAACAATAATCACACGTACACTGTAACATGGAGGAGGGACGGGTAGTTTGTGTATTCACACAGTGTGAAATTGGAGGGGATAAATTGTGATTGTTAAGAGGTTGAAAGGGAAGAGAAATTTCTGGCGAGGAAATACTTTTCAAAATCTGGAAGCTGAGACAAGTGAAAAATACCGTTTTAAAAACCAACAGGAAATAGACCTCTGAGTTGCTCTGTAATGGCCATTCCAGAATTGGAACTAAGCAAGTCACTTAGTTTTGCCCACAGAATACAGTCAATCCACTTTGCAATATATTCTGTGAAACGCTTTGAGACGTCTCAACGACATGAAAAAGCGCTAGATCAAATGCAAGAATTATTTATTATTTTGTCCTGGTGAAATTGGGGGGCACTTTACGGAGAATAAAGCAATAGCAACAGATCATGTTAGTAACTTCAGCATTGAAATGCTCACTAGTCTATCATACTAGCTAACTTCCAGAGTAGCTAGTCAGTTGTTTTATTTACTTGTCTCCTTTCGTCAGACTAGAATTAATTTTGAGCTAAATGCAACTCCAATATCATTTGAAGCAGAGCTGCTATAGATTCAGGGGTACGTACATGGTGATAGGAAGTCACTTTGGCACTTAACTCGTTTTGACATAAGTTAAATAACAATTCTAAAAAGAAATGGCAACATCAATGGGAACCCTTGTTTAGGATTAACTGAACCACTGTCACAATAATAATCCTTGTATTTGATATAGCGCCTTATCACGTCTTCATGACGTCGTAAAGCGCTTCACAGAATATACTGTAAAGTGAATTGACTATATTTTGTGGGCAAAACATAGCAGCCAATTGCGCACAGCAGTTCCCACAAAAAGTTGTGGATTGAGTAACCAATTTTTTTTAAAAAACAGAATTATTACCCCTGGAAAAGTGATCTGCCAATCAACTAACAACCGGGTTCCTACTTACTGCTGGGTAAACAGAGGGTGTGGAGTAAGGAAACTTGGCCAACATTTCGCCCTGCCGGGAATCGAACCCAGGTTTCTCGCTTGCGAGGCGAGTGCTTTAACCACTGAGCTACAGGACTCAGAGATTCTGCAAAGGCAGAATCTCATCGAGGAAAATCAGAAAAAGGGAAGACTGAGATTGAAGCTGCTTCGTTCCTGTACCATCAATAGCAAGTGAAATTTCAGAACTGAAATGGTCGACAAGATTAGGGAGATTTAAAGGCACCCAATCTGGAAGAAATGTTTAAACTGCAGCAAGGAGTAGTATTTCTCAGTCCTGTAGGAACAGAGAGAAGGACTTTAGGTAAAGAGACAAGCTATGGATTGATAGAATTAAAGGCCCTAAAGAAGGCGCTGGAAGTCATTTAGAAGGAGATGAAAGAAAGCCAACCAGAATAATTTATTGTAATTGTCCATTTTTATATTAAATTTTAAAATGACTTTATATTATCATAGGGGACAGAGGGCTCAATTGTTATCAGTTTCCTCCAGAAAACCCTTTCAGAAATGTTATTATATCTCCCCGCAGATCATTTTTTAAATGAGACAGATACAGGTCATTCAGCGAAACCCAGAGGAGAGAGAGTTACCTTGAGCACTGCTTCTCAGATCGCTTTTGATTTTGTATCGTGGAAAAATAAGCAACTTGGAGACCAAGCCTCGAACCTCAACTACCAGAGGTATTTTGTAGCTGAAGCAACAACAAAAAATTGCATTTAATATTGTGTCTTGCATGTTGGAACGATGTTCCAAGGTGCTGGACAGTCGATGGTTTGCACCCAAGCTCTGGGTTGGATTTGGGGGGTGGGAGAGGGGCTATGGTGAAGACAACTGAAGTCACAGTCAAAGAGGAAGAAGGTCTTGAGACAGATGTTCAAGAAGGCAAGGGAAGGGAATAATAATAATAATCCTTGCATTTGATATAGCGCTTTTCAGGTCGGGAGGACATCCAAAACGCTTCACAGAACACACTGTAAAGTGAATTGACCGTATATTTGTGGGCGAACGCGGCAGCCAATTGCGCACAGCAATGTCCCACAAGCAGTCGTAGATTGAAAATGACTAATTTATTATTGTTTGGGGTTTTTGGAGGGATTATTATTAGGCTCTGTGTGGAGTAAGGAAACTTGCCCAAGGTTTCACCCTGTCTGGAATTGAACTCAGGTCTCTCGCTTGCAAAGCGAGTGCTCTAACCACTGAGCTACAGGACTCCACAATGTTGAAATGTTGTGATTTTTTTAAGGAGCATATCTTATTCATTGTAATCAATTCAGGTACTGTCACTACGGATGGAGAGTGAGGGCAGAAAGGCTGAAGGTCCGGCTGCCGATGGTGGGGCCATGGGTGGGGAAATGAGGCAGGGCGGGGGATGTGTGCAAAGAAGTCAAGAAAGACCACATGATTGCAACTTAATAATCCTAATAATAATAATCCTTGAATTTGATATAGCACTTTTTCACGTCTTCTAGAAGTCTCAAAGCGCTTTAGAGAATATACTGTAAAGTGAATTGACTGCATTTTTGTGGGCGAAACGCGGCAGCCAATTGCGCACAGCAGTGTCCCACAAACAGTCATGGATTGAAGTGACCAAATTATTATTGTTTAGTTTTCTTGAGGGATTATTATCAGGCTTGTGGAGTAAGGAAACTTGCCCAAGGTTTTGCCCTGCCGGGAATCAAACCCAGGTCTCTCGCTTGTGAGGCAAATGCTCTAACCAGTGAGCTACAGGACACCACAATGTTGAAATGTTGTGATTTTTTTAAGGAGCATATCTTATTCATTGTAATCAATTCAGGTGCTGACACTACCAGCTCGACCATCAGAATGACAAACTTCTGAATTCTTTGTGACATTCTCTTAAACTTTCAATACACACATGAACTGCTTTCAGATTTTTTTTGAAAGAAAAGCTGCAAGTCTTTCAGCTTTACATGAAAAACGAAATCCTTGGAACAATTTGAATGTTATACATTATGTGGACATTACAAATACCCTCAACACAAACTTCTGCACACTTATTTTACTGGTTATATGTTTTTCAGAATTTAAATAAAATGCAGTACTTTACCCACTCAACAATCAGATGAGTGGGCTCTGATTTTGGGGCCTTCTATGCTGTCCACCAGCGAATGGTTCTCAGGTCTCTGCCAGTCCTGCTCTCAAGTCTCTGCTAGTTCTGCTCTGTAAATAAGATCAGCTCTGCAGCAGAATTACTGCAAAGTAAGTTGCTGTTGACTTTCCTTTCCTGTGGAAACATGACAAGCCTCTGCTTGACACCTTCCCCCTGGCAGCACTGCCAAGCTCATAGTAGGAAACTGCATCCTACTATTCTGTCACAGAATAGTACAGCACTGAAGCAGCAACATACAACTCACCTTTTAAATAACACAGTACTGGAAAGCATATCATGTAACCATTAGACAAATATCCACTGACTCATCGATGGATATTTGTCTAATGGTTACATGATATGCTTTCCATCCACCCCCAAATTATTATCAAATAAATGTATTCCATTAAACAAAAAGATCACAATGGTGCTACTACAATGTTGGCTCACCTCCAATCTCCATGCAATCCCTCACACAGTTACATCGATAAAAGAGCTGGAAACCTACCCAACTTGTCGGGAAAAGGTGCATTACAATTTGCTTGCTCTTACCCTAAAACAATTGGCTGAACTTCACAAGATATTTAAGAAAAACACTGCTAGCCCAATTAAAATGTTAGCAATTAAATAACTATCAAGAGTGACTCTTTTTCTACCCCATTTGCAATACTTTATATTTCTCGTAACTAAAGTGCAGGGATTGAGGAAGAATATTGATAATAGCGATAAAACTAATTACATATGTGTTCTGACTCGTTGTAGCTCATGTGGAAATGAAGGCAGCTTGTATTATAGGTCATTTGCCTTTCTAAAAGTAGCTTAATTCAGGCTAGTCACAAGAAGAAACTTCAGATGAGGACAACACAATTTTTAAACAGGGGTGAGTAATTTTCAGGATTTTCTGCTCTTTCCTCACACTACTCTCCTCAACTGGAAGGGTGGGACTGTTCAGTCTGCAGACATTTCTATCGAGCCTTTTACCATATAATAATGATAATAATCCTTGCGTTTGATATGGCGCTTTTCACGGTCTTATAGATGTCTCAAAGTGCTTCACAGAATATATGTAAAGTGAATTGACTGTATAGTTGTGGGTGAAACGCGGCATCACTCTTAAGGTCATAATTTGTAAAAGTGGATGTCAAACTATTAATGTGAACACACCACAAAGCTGTCCTTTGTCCCAGACAAGGGGAATTCACCTCTACGGGGGTGAGGAGAGGGAGAGACAGAAGGAGAACAAGAACAGGTGTGTTGCTGTAACTCAAAACAAACTTTTTCATGTTGGGTTTCCACTGTTGCAATAACAGGTCACCACCATATCTTTTGTCATTCTATCCATTTATTAAATCACAACCATTTCAATTTTATTCACAAAATGTATCCATTCAAAATATCCACCTAGCAAGCGCAGGTCAAAGGCTGGGTTAATCAAATGAACGATTAAAATGGAAAATTTTCTATGATAAATCTAAAGTATTAGATATAGGGGAGAAACAAATGTGAGGCAGCGGTATACAATGAATGGAATAAAATTAGAGCAGGGCAACTTAGAAAGGAGCTGGGAGCAATAGTAAACATGTCACTTTCAATGTCCAGACAATGTGCTGAAGCAATTTAAAAACACAAAAACAATGCTGGGGTATATAGCCAGAACACAGCCTACAGAAATTACACTAAAGCTTTACGATGCACTGGTCAGATCACACTTAGTGTCAAGTCAATGCTCTTCCCAGATAAACAGATGTAACAGATGTAGCATAAATCTAATTTTACGGACATTGATTCAATTCCAAGCCCTGCAACTGGAACTACCACTTTAAATTGTCTTTTAATCCAGCCAATTTCAGACACGCTTTAAACTTAAATGAAGTTCCTACATGGTCCAATGAGACCACTCTTGATCTTGTTAATGTCGTTATAACAGCAACTGGAACTTATGTAGCATCTTCACATAGGGGTATTAAAAAGCCAATCTAATTTCCAGCTCCTAAAAACTATAACATTTGTTGAAACGTATATTTAGAAAGAAGACTTCTTTATTCAAAAGAATGATGAATTTTTAGAATAATCTGCCAAACAACAAATGGAAAAGCATTGTTTTTATTCAAAGTAAAATTCGAAGCTATGATAGGAGTTAATTTATTTGTGAGATTAGTTCTTCAGTGAGCCAAGAGACTTTTTTTACATCTGTGATTTGTGTTCTTAAATATATACCGAACCTAAGGTGCAATTTTATATTTATATAGAGTCTTTCACATTGGGATGACATCTAAAAGCACATTATACAGTTGACTTGGAGCCTGAATTGAGGGGGGGGGGGGGGGGGGGGTTTGGGGGAAGAGAGTCCAATGAAGAGATAGATCTTAAGGTGGAAAGGAGGGACAAGGCGCAGGAACTCAGGGGCAGAATGCCTACAAGCTTGTCCAACCATGGTGGGGCAGAAGCAGGCCAGTGTGAGCGACCAGGGGGTGATAGGATCACAGAGCGAGGCTTGGGCGAGGCCGTGGAGCTTTGAAAGTGATCGTAAAGTTCGGATTTTTGAATAAATCTGACCATGACATTGGAATTATTAATACTCGCTCGGTGCCCGCTGCGTGTGGGGCACGCTGTCAACACATCATTACTTGCATTGGCAGCGCAACAAAAAAAATCTGACCCGGGACGTAATAAGCTCTCACCATGAAAATCCGCAACAGTAAACATTACAAATAATAAGAAATGCCTGAAGGTGACTTCAAGCTATAATTCGAGGCGACGTTTATAAACTGCATGAGTTTCCCTCTTGCAGTTTAAACCATGTGAACTCTTTGAATTGATTACAGCCTTGTCACTCTCCACAACTGTACAGAGGGCAGACTGCAGTGTTACAGTGGAGTCCTGTAGCTCAGTGGTTAGAGCACTCGCTTTGCAAGCGAGAGACCCGAGTTCAATTCCAGGCAGAGGGCGAAACCTTGGGCAAGTTTCCTTACTCCACACAGAGCCTAATAATAATCCCTCCAAAACAAAAANCAATAATAAATTGGTCCTTTTCAATCTACGACTGTTTGTGGGACATTGCTGTGCGCAATTGGCTGCCGCGTTCGCCCACAAATATACAGTCAATTCACTTTACAGTGTGTTCTGTGAAGCGCTTTGGGCCGTCCTCCCGACGTGAAAAGCGCTATATCAAATGCAAGGATTATTACTATCAGAGACAGACAGACAGACAGAGAGAGTGGGATTGGGTGGGTTGTGTGGCACCAAACCTCACTCCGGGGACACACACGTTCTCTTACTGACACAGACATGATCCAGTTCCACCACATGCCCAACATTAAAGTGCCAGCCATGCCATCCCGCCAGCCATGCTCACCCTGCCACCTCGCCAGCCCTGCCATCCCGCCAGCCATGCTCACCCTGCCATCCCGCCAGCCATGCTCACCCTGCCACCTCGCCAGCCCTGCCATCCCGGCAGCCATGCTCACCCTGCCACCTCGCCAGCCCTGCCATCCCGGCAGCCATGCTCACCCTGCCACCTCGCCAGCCCTGCCATCCCGCCAGCCATGCTCACCCTGCCACCTCACCAGCCATGCTCACCCTGCCACCTCGCCAGCCCTGCCATCCCGCCAGCCATGCTCACCCTGCCACCTCGCCAGCCCTGCCATCCGCCAGCCATGCTCACCCTGCCATCCCGGCAGCCATGCTCACCCTGCCACCTCGCCAGCCCTGCCATCCCGGCAGCCATGCTCACCCTGCCACCTCGCCAGCCATGCTCACCCTGCCACCTCGCCAGCCCTGCCATCCCGCCAGCCATGCTCACCCTGCCACCTCGCCAGCCCTGCCATCCCGCCAGCCATGCTCACCCTGCCACCTCACCAGCCCTGCCACCCCGCCAGCCATGCTCACCCGGCCACCCTGCCACCTCGCCAGCCCTGCCATCCCACCAGCCCTGCCATCCCGCCAGCCATGCTCAACCCGCCAGCCCTGCCACCCCGCCAGCCCTGCCACCTCACCAGCTATGCTCACCCGGCCACCCACCAGCCCTGCCACCCACCAGCCCTGCCATCCCACCAGCCATGCTCACCCCGCCAGCCCTGCCACCCCAGAGTCAGTCACAGCAGGGGGGTGGGGGGGGGGGGGGTATAGGCTGCCGCTCCTTTGCTGCAATTGCTCAACAGTGAGTGAGTGAGTGAGTGAATGAGAGTGACAGTGAGCGGCCCCTCCCTCCCGCCCTGTGAGGCCCCGCGGTGCGGGGCACTGGGCCGCCCGCGGCCCTGTGAGGCCCCGCGGTGCCGGGCACTGGGCTGACCGCTGCCCTGTGAGGCCCCGCGGTGCGGGGCACTGGGCTGCCCGCGGCCCTGTGAGGCCCCGCGGTGCCGGGCACTGGGCTGCCCGCGGCCCTGTGAGGCCCCGCGGTGCCGGGCACTGGGCTGCCCGCGGCCCTGTGAGGCCCCGCGGTGCCGGGCACTGGGCTGCCCGCGGCCCTGTGCGCCCACCCGCTCGTCGCTGTGTTTTGGGGGAGGATTTCGGCGCCGCGCGGAGGCTGAGCGCGGCCCTGGGCCCGAGGCCTGGGGGTGGGGGTGAGCCCGAGCGGCCCTCAGGCAGACAGACAGCAGCCGAGCTCCGGCCTCTCCCCCCCCCCTCTGTGTGTGTGAGAGAGAGGCCGTGAGGGCTGAGTTCAGTGTAGTGACTGTGAAGGTGTACCTGGCGGCCCCGTCAACACCACGTGTCTCTTCATAGCTCCAGCCCTGCGGGGCGCCCCACCGCGCGTGGCGCATGACCTCCCCCCCACACACACACACCCCCCCACACATACACACACACCCCCACACACACCCACACACACACACCCACACATACACACACACACCCACACACACCAGATTTGGTTTGGGAACCAAGATGTGCACGTGGTGCAATCCAGAAATCCTCATAATAAATAACAATAATCCCTGCACTTGCTATCCAGGGCGTCTCTTTCACGGTCGAGAGGATAATAATAATAATAATAATAATAATCCTTGCATTTGATATCGGGCTTTTCACGTCGGGAGGATGTCCCAAAGCGCTGCACAGAACACACTGTAAAGTGAATCGACTATATATTTGTGGGCGAACGCGGCAGCCAATTGCGCACAGCGATGTCCCGCAAACAGTCGTGGATTGAAAATGACCAATTTACTATTGTCTTGTTTTGTTAGGGATTATTATTAGGATGTCTCGAAAGTGCTTCGCAAGCGGTTGCTGTGAAGCGCCGCGACTATTTTGCGAGCAGTTAGAGCAGTCAGTTTGCGCACAGGATAGCCAACAGACAGTCAGTCAGTCAGTCAGCCTTACAGGATGTAAGTAAGTAAGTGAGTAAGTGAATGATGTTTTTTTTCTGGGGGGTTGTTTGCCAAGACCCCCAGAGAAACTTCTCTTATTCAATACAATACAAAATTACATTTGCATCACGGCTTTCACGTCGGGAGGACGTCCCAGTTGGGGATTTGGACCCGAGCTGGGGGTCAGCATCGGGGAGGGGAGGGTGGCCGAAGGCGCGGTCGAAGAGAGGGTTTTGAGATGCACCTTGAAGGAGGCAAGGGAGGGAGCGAGGCGAAGGGAATGTGGGATGGAGTTTCATAGGTTGGGGGCAGAAAGGCTGAAGCCCGACCGCCGAGGGTGGGGCAGGCCGGGCAGGGGATGTAGAGTAGGCCACATAGTGGCTTGGGATCATTAAAGCCCACCTGAATAGACAGAGAAGACCTCAGTTTAATGTTATTCAAGGATAACACCACCAACAATGCAGTCCACTGCCAGCACTATATTTGATTTTTCAACCTAGATTATGTAAGGTCAAAGTCATGAGATGGGACTTGAACTCACAACCTTCTGACTCAGAGGCAAGAGTGCTACCAACTGAGCCAGGTGGGCACACCAATTACAAATTCAATTGCAAATCAGGCACTTTATTTCCAGGACAGTTTCAGGCCATTGTGACTATTAGTAATTTCATTTAAAATTTTATTTTATACATTATTATACACTGAAATATTAGAAAGTGTTACAAAAGCCTTTTGATGCCATCTTAATTAAGTCAGCTAGCCTGGAGCATTTTTTTTTTTGATATTTGGAGGGAGAAATTCTACCTGGGTGTAGATTTACCTGATTTATGCAGCAATTCAGGTCATCAAGAATTTGTCACATCCCTTAATCATATTAAAAGTCCTTTTGTGAACTACAATATACTGGCCTCAAAATTAAGACTGGTTTCAACAATTTGCCAAATTCTAGACTCTCTGAAATGTTAACAAAATTGAAAAACTTCGTGGAATTTCTTCCCTACAACTCACTTACATCAGAAAGATTTGTAGACATGCATTCGTGTCCAAATAATTTTTGATTAACATAAACCTGTGTGTACAGTACATTAGCTTGTGATGCTTTGATGTTGTGCTGTATCTTTTATGCCTCTCAGTATCTTTATATCTACAAAGCCAGTGCTAAAGTTCATGAGCTTCACAGTGCGGCAGAGATTTTTTGTCTGTTTTTAGTTATTGTGAACTTGGCTTGACAGAAGTAGGCCACTTGAAGCTTTTGAAATTCACTTGCATCTAAAGCACATGTAAATTTCTTTTTTCGGATGCTATCCCGGAGACGAGAAAGATGTTTCATTAAAATGACCCAAATAGTTAATTTCCTAGGAATTAAATGCTTATATGTGTTATTATATTATGTTTAATTGTGTAATTATTCTACCTGAATTCATTCACAATTCGTCCATTTTTACACAGAGAGTTGTTACCGTCTGGAATACACTGCTTGAAAGGCTGGTGGAAACAGATTGAATAATCACTTTTAAAAGGGAATTGGATTGGTACTTGTAAAAGAAAAATTTGCAAGGATATGAGGAAAGAGCAGGGGAGTCAGACTGATTGGGTAGCTCTTCCAAAGAGCCGGCACAGGCAGAATGGGCCGAATGGCCTCTTTCCTTGCTGTAATATCCTATGATTCTTTGATTGTGAACCATGGGTTTAGCAGAGAGGGAATGTAAGGCCTGGTTTTGTGGATCCAGACTGAATAAAATCTTTAATAAGGCTCCACGTAAGAGACTCATTTCTATAATCAGGTCATGTGTAGTCATGGGGGAATGGATAGAGAGATGGATAGAAAATAAAGTAGGGGTTTTCTCTTACTCTTGGAGGAAACTTCGCATGGCAAGAAGTAGGAAGTGGTGTTCTGCCGTGATCTGTATTAGGACTGCAATTGTTACCATACACAGCAATGATTTAGGCTAAGATATTAGCAGTATGATGTCAAAATTCTCAGGTAACTATTGTGTCTGAATACCTACTTCAAAAAAATGTTGTAGATGAACACTGCATCCATGATCAATAAACATGATATAGATATCAGGACTATTTGACCTGAATGCTTTGTCTTGTTGGTTCAACACTGGATGAAATTAGTTATCTTCTCTCACCCGCTTCATACCAGTCACAGATTGTGTGTGCCGAGCTGTATCCTTGATGGATTATTTTACCCTATAACTTGAATCGGAGAATAGCATGATGCCGGAGAAAACACCAGGATATATCCTAAATGTGGAATGATTGTCAGTATATGTCCTGAATTGTGCACCAGTAAACCTGTCTCCTGTCTCCCATTTCAAGCTTAGCTGACCCGACTGAGCAAAACCATCAAATGAAAGGAAAACACTGAGAGCTTCACATTTCCCCATGGCTCAGTGAGTAAATGAACCATGTGCTGTAGAAATGAGTCTTATGTAGGAATCCCTGATGTTCATAGTGATTTTAACTGCCTATTTATGTGTAACTCCTCATGCTATGGTTTTAAAGAAAAAGAAAAATGTGGAAGGAAGGTTTAGAGAAGTGCATGCACCAGCACACAGCCTGACTGGCTCATGCAGAGTTTTTTTCCCCCTTCAGTTCCTCAATTTTTCTGCTTGTCTTTGAACCAACCCAGGAACTACATATAAGTTGGGTCCCATTTAAAGAGGTGTCTATTAATACATTTGCAAAATTCAAGATGCTGATAGTGGCAAATGTCACTAAAGCAACATCTTATTTCCTATTAGTAAGATGGGAAACAGGTCTATAAAATATTAATCCTCATATTTGGTATAGCGCCTTTCACACTGGGTGGCATCTCAAAGCTCGTCACGGGATATACTGTAAGTGTTCTGACTACAATTGTAGGCAAAGCTAAGATAGCTTTTATTAAGCAAACAAGGTGTTAACAAGCTATTTTGACCCAGAAATCAGATTCAGTTATTCATCAGATACCTTTTATTACATTAAAATCTATTGCGGACCCATGTAAATATCAGATTAAAGAAGACTATAGCTCTGAGGTACAGAACAGAGCAGTGTTCAACGGGAAGAGTGCAAGGAGAAAACAGAAAAGAATACTCCCTTAACATCCAATTCTCAGGCTCCACCAATGATGAAAGTGCAAAGCTGCCTGGTAAGACCAAGCGCTGGACAGCAATAATTTAGCTCTCACAAACCACCCGGAGACTTATAATGTCACTGCATACAGAAATTTAATGATAAACTTATTTTATCAAGCTTATAAATTATTTGATGCTGGCTTTTGCAGTTGACTTCACCCAATTTGACTATAACCATGTGACCACTCCGAGATACGTCATTTTTTAGTTTTTTTAACATAATCTCATAGGAAGTTTAACTATTTCAACTAATTTAACTATGACAGTTCAGCTGACTGAACAGCAGCACCTAGAATGACCGATATGATCTTCCGAGGGGTGCGGTGAATAATTATTGCTTTTAATATGGGACTTTTCACGTCTGGAGGATGATTCAAAATGCTTCATAGGATTTTACTGTAAAATGTAGTGAGTGAATGTGGCAGTCAGTATGTGCACAGATGTGAGCAGGCGAGTGCGCAAACACGAGCGCAGACGCGAACAGGCAAAGCACCTGTTTCCAGCAGTACCTGAACACACACTCTGGTGTCCATTCCATTCCAATCCAAAAAAGGGAAATTTACCAGCGTATGTGGAACTCTCAGCCTAGTTTGGATACTCTTAAGGACGATGATGGGTTTCCATATCATACACCTGACTGACCAAAACAAATAGAGTAACAAAATCAAATGATAATAACTGATTATTAGGAGTCACAGACATCACAACTAAATGATTACTTCTCATTGACCACATTGGATAAAATCTTGCAGAATAAAGTTTAACACAGTATTTAATCATAGTATAGTGATGGCAATGTGGAAAACATTTAGACATGTAACTGTATGTTAACACATTGAATGTGTGGTGACAAGGAAAAAAATCTTTCCAATGTATCCTTCCATTGTAAATGATGTACAGCATACACCATGGTAGTGGTCTACAGTATTCCTGCTGGTTCTGACAATTTACATAATAATAAACCCAATAACTGTAACCAGCTGATCAGTTAATTGTTACTTAGGTATGCAATTAAATTTGCTTTGTGGTTTAAAAAGTAATCCTTAATACTTACATTAAGACCTTAATCCTTACATAAAGACTTTATGCAGTATGCTACAATATAGTTATATAATTAAAAAAATTGGTCACTCATTCCATGGCTGTTGGTTCCCTAAAAATCACAATCAGTCCACTTTACAGTATATCCTGTGAAGCACTTTGGGATGTCTCAACAATATGATAAGGTACTATATCAAATGCAAGGATTATTATTATTTTGTGCCTTTCAAGTCAGAAAGACTTCTCAAAAGGGCTTGACTATGCTGGCGGGCATTTGAGCTGGGGGAGGGAGCAGATCGGATGGGGACTGGAAAAATGACTGAAAGCGCAGTCACAAAGAGGTAAGTTAATACAACAACAAACAGCAAATTGCATTTATAGCGTGCCTTTCAAATAGGGAGGACATCCCAAGGTGCATTCCTATGCAAAGAGCATTCCTATGCCCTCTAAGTCTGGACAAGAATATGTTTACTTGTGAGGAAAATAATTAGGAAATTGAATCCTTAATGTTCCAGACCTGCCATTTTGCTTTGCTATGACCTTGAGAGTTTAGCATGACTTCAGGTTTCTGGTTGCTATGGAAACCCTTCAACAGTTTGCTTTTCAGCTGTATTTTCACAGAGGATACCTAAAGGCGTAGAAGAATTCCTTTCTAGTGAATGATTTTCCAAAATCAACAGCCTTTCCACAATTGCTTTCTTTACATTTTATATTCTGCCACATTAAAAACACGTGAAAACAGAATAAGTGCAGTATTTGTCTTAGGTGGTGCTGTTTGCTTAACACAAACTGTTGACTTGTGGAGGCAAACACCCAAAATTTCAATTTCTTTCATTATTAATGCTTTGCCTTTACTTCTTACAGTGTATTTACTTCTCATCTTGATTATTTTGCCTCTGATCCCATTTTCGCTTAAATTGATTCCCTATATACAAGTCTTTCATTCTCCCAATCAGTTTTTTGGGGTCAGCTGGGTGTCTGATACATCGCCAAGTTTAAGAAAATCCAATCCAAACTGAGAGTTCCATGCATTCCACCTACACTTAGAAATTCCCTTGTATTGGAATGAAATTCTCACTTTCTTCCTGGAGGGATGCAACCTGATTACCTAATTCCAGAGAGTATTAGCTGCAGGCTGGCAAGAACCAAGGCTTGGGGACCTGAGAATGTGTGTCGGGATACTGCTGGAGTTCAACCAACTAAAACCACATTGCTTACCATTGAAAGCACTGTCTGGCAATGCTGCTTGTCCAGCTCGGACCACCTATTCATCACCTACAGAATACACAAATCATTACATTTTACAATATAGCCTGTGCAGCACTTATTCGGACGTCCTCCCGATGTGAAACACGTTATATCAAAGGTAAGGGTTATAAGGATTATTCTTATATATCCTCTCACGCATTGATATATTAATGTAAAGTTTCACCATTGGGCATCACTCCGAAATGCTATCCTGCAGGAAGGTCACTATATAAATGCAAATTGCTATTGTATTAATCATTGCCTGGCCATTAGGAGGATGGACGAATGGGGAAATTGAAGGTAACTCACCATAGGATTCTGGTGATGCTCACTGGTATCCAGCCAACAGGTTGACTTTTCCTTTGATTTTCTTCCAATGACTTTGCTGAGATCAAATATTCACCGCTGACATGTTTCAGTAGTGTTGCTGGAGTGAGCTCAATGCTGCTTTAATTCTGTACAATTAACTAAATGGGTCTCCTATGGCTGCATGAACATAATCAATGGATACTTGATACCCTGTCATTTTCAACATTACTTCAAAACATTTTTGCCAGAAGGTTGCACTCTATGGTTACAAGGGTTGGGTCAGTGTGCACCTCCCTGCAATAATTTCACTAAATGTGGCCTCGCATGAGCCCCACAGGTCCTGCCAATGTTTTAGACTGAATTAGTATGTCTTTGTATCTTCAGCGGAAATGCTCATCTTATGCGGGATTCATTGCATTGTGACTGGTTATTTTGATATCCATCTCGTTTCCATATTGATTTTAAATCATACAGCAATCTGGGATGAGTGGTCATGGTACATATTCTCAAAGCCAGATATTGTTTGTGCACAATTATTTACAGAGATCATTCTGATAGTTTCTTCAGGGTGCAAAAATGTCAAACAAATTTTAAAACTTGTTGGATTTGTAAATATTTCAAAACTTAGCAGTCAATATAAAACTCCGCTTTTAACTTTTCAAATAATTTAAAAATTGAAGTTGAAACCGCAGATCTCTATGCAGTAAAAATAGAAACTATTGGTTTATTCAGCTATTATAACGGTAGGTTACTTCAGAATAATGCTTAGAGAATAGTGACTTTGTGCAATTTTCTCGTTGAATAAAAGATGTTTGAAATGGATGTGGATGATGGAGTTGATTATAAATGTATTATGCCCTCTCTGTGAGAGTTCCATAGGAGACATACAAAATGCATGCACCCTCATGGAATAGTTATTTTGTATAATTTCTTTATTAGATATTGCGCCATAGGGAATGTGCGTTACATAAGAAGTCACAATAAATCTGATTCTTTAACAAGAAGCAGTACTGCAGTGGTCTACAACAACAACAGCTCGTATTTATACAGCGCCTTTCATGCGGGGTAGCTTCTTGGAACGCTTAACAGTGGTGCAAATTGATGCTGGAGAGAGAGAGAGAGGTGGTAACCAAAGGCTCAGTTGAAGAGGAAGGTCTTCAAGTGTGATCTGAAGATAGGCAAGCAGGAAGCAAGCTGGAGGATTGAGGAAGAAAGGATTCAAGTCTAGTTTGCCAGTTATGTCTAACACACCCAGTTTATACCATTGAGTGGATTTCATAGCACTGGAGGCAACACCTGTACATGTACAAAGATTAATCCGCAATACACCTGCATGGGCATTGAGAAAGTGCTGGGGTGGGTCAGGTCCTCCATCTACACATCCAGATAATTCATATTCCAAACATATGGAATATCTCAAATCTACAAGTCAGATCCCATTATCTCCAACAAAAGCTACCCCTTCAGATGACTGTCAGCACCTCCAGAAAAGTTCAGACACCACATGTAACTAACCTGAGGCACTGTCACAGATGTCAGGGCTGCTACCAGCAGCAGTGTTGTGAGACAAACCCGGCAGGAGAGAGTTATATTGAGAATTTTATAGTTAACAAACTTGGGAAGAGGATATTGAAACTTTAGGTTGGTAAGAATATTTGGGTGGAGCAACCTCTCTCTTGCTCTTTTTCTGTTTTGCTTTTCCTTCCCCCAACAAAACAACAACGAGATTACATTTGTATACTGCCTTTCACGACAGGAGGACGTCCTAAGGCACTGGACAGAGTACAGCATTTCAGACTCGAGCTGGGGTCAGGGGGGAGAAGGGAGGGGAGGGGAATGGTGGTGACCAATGGAGGAAGGTTTTGAGGCAGGACCTGAAGGAGGCTAAGGAGGGGGCGAGGCGGAGTGATTGAGGGATGGAGTTCCAGAGGTTGGGGGCAGAGTGGCTGAAGGCTTTCCCGCCAATGGTGGGGCGGGTGGGTCGGGATTGTGGAGCAGGCTAGAGCCGGCTGAGCGGAGAGAGCGAGCGGGTTGGTAGGGGTTAGGAGGTCACAGAGTTAGGGTGGGACAAGACCATTAAGGGCTTTGTAGGTGAGGACCAGGATTTTGAACTGGATCCTCTGAAGGATAGGGAACCAATGGAGTTGGGCGAGAATGGGGGAGATGGGGTCACGGAGTTTGGGGCGGGAGAAGACATGGGCTGCAGAGTTTTGGATTATCTGCAGCCTGTGGAGGGAGGAGTTGCGAAGGTCAACAAGCAGGACGTTTGCATAGACGAGCCTGGAGGTGATGAAGACATGAACAAGAGTTTCAGCGGCCTGAGGGGTGAGGTAGTGGCGGAGTTGGGCGATGTTACGGAGGTGAGGGAAGGCAGAGTGGGTCATGGCTTGGATGTGGGGAAGAAGACAGTTGAGGGTCAAACAAGACACCCAGGTTCCTGACTGGCTCGGTGAGTTGTAGTGTGCAGCCATGGAGGTTGATGCTGCCAGAGCCTGAGATGCAGAGGCGCTGGTGTGAGCCAATCAGGAGGGCCTCAGTCTTGTTCACATTCAACTGTAGGAAATCTGCTCTCATCCAGGACTTGATGTCCGACAGACAGTCTGTCAGGACAGCAGTGGTCTGGAGTTGAGGGTGGAGGCAGAAAGATAGAGTTGGGTGTCATTCGCATACATGTGGAAGTTGACCCCATGTCTGTGGATGATGTCACCAAGGGGAAGCATATAGATATTAAAGAGGAGAGGGCCAAGGACAGAGCCCTGGGGGACACCAGATGTGACAGTGCGAGGGCTGGAGGAGAAACCATTAGAGGCAACAAAGTGGAGATGGTGAGAGAGATAAGAATCGAACCAGGCAAGGGCAGGTCCGTGAAGATTAAGTAAGGAGGAAAGGCGGTGTATGAGGATGGAGTGGTCGACAGTGTCGAAGGCGGCAGAGAGGTCGAGGAGGACAAGGAGGCAGAGAGAGCCCTTATCACAGATGTTCAGAATGTCATTAGTAACTTTGACCAGGGCTGTTTCTGTGCTGTGGGCAGCGCGGAAGCTGGATTGGAGGGGTTAAAGAGGGAATGGCGAGAGAGAAAGGAGTGGAGCTGGGATGCGACGACTCATTCCAGGGCCTTGGAAAGGAATGGGAGGTTAGGGATGGGGTGGTAACTGGAGAGTAGGGATGGGTCCAGGGAAGGTTTTTTCGGGGTGGGGGTGATGACAGCTGTTTTTAGTGGGGTTGGAACTGAACCGGTTGACAAGGAGAGGTTGATGACGTCGGACGGGAGAGGGGCCAGAAGGTGGAGCTGGGAGATGAGGAGAGAGGTGGGGATGGGATCGAGGGAGCAGGTGGTGGGTTCGAGTTTGCGAACAATTGCGGAGAGGGAGGAGGGAGAGATACGGTTGAAGGAGTATGGGGGGAGAGGTGGGTGGGTGGTGGGTCATGAGAAAGAGGTGATGTGGGGTGGCTGTGGACGGGGCTGAGGTGGCTGAACGTATCCCCTCGATTTTGGTTTCGAGGAAATCCAGCATCTCCTCACAGTTGGAGTTTAAGGAGAGGATGGGCGAGGCGTGGCAAGGTGGACGGAGGAGACGGTTTGTGGTGGAAAAGAGAAGCCGGGCATTGTCCTTTGTCTCCAAGATAACCTTGGAGTAGAAGGAGGATTTGGCAGAGGCAAGAGCGCAGCGGTAGATCTTGGTGTGGGGAAGCCAGATCTGCCGATGGACCGTTAATTTGGAATTGATCCAGGTGCGTTCGGCAGCTCACACTTGTGCCTTGAGGGAACGGAGATGGCTGGTGTTCCAGCCTGATCTGAGTACCTGCATTACCAGTGAGGGTGGAAAATGACAGGTGATAACTACAAAGATGTGAGAAAGAACGTACATGTAAGTTTGGGGCAATATTTACATGTGCGCAATATATAATCTCGCATTTAAACATAATGTCGTTTCACTACACTTCAAACAAGCGTTCCCGATGGCATAAGTAAGTGGACTTGCAGAGTGATAAAAGCACATTGTAGAACCCTTGGGATTTTTGCATTAAGTGTTGTCCATCTTCAATATATTTGCATGATTCACATTAAACAGACACCGGACAATCTATTAAAAGGCAGATTATTATTATTATTAATGAGTATTTCTGTGTTTATCAATACCTTTAGTTTAGCCAAGGGAGGTTTTGTGAAATTAGTAATGTCAGCTTCCTTGGCAGCATGTTTGAATTTTTCCATTATAATAGAATCATTGATTTTATATGTTTATATAGATCACTGGATTGTCAGCATTCAAATTCATAAGCCAAGTTTCTATTCTTTTATAGAGGATTGGTCGACAGATTATGCATCTTTTCTGATTACTCAATGGATAAACAATCCTCTGCAATCACATAAATGTATTTGTAGAATTAATCATTAGAATAAACAAATTCTGCCCTCAATTTTGTCAACATTGAATTAGTCAACTCGCATTAACTTAATGCGATTCATATTGTGACTTGTGCTGTGCTTGTGATTGTCCTGGATGCCACTTTACTTTGGTTAAATAATGTTAAAGGATTGATATTCTTGAGTTTTAACAGAACTTATAAAATGTACCCATATTTAATGTTAAGTTTACAAAATATTTTATTAAATCACAACATAAAATGTGCTCCAAAGATGTTCTGCAAAGCTCCAATGCTTAATGTTACAAAGTTTGATTATAAAAAAAATTAAGAATACAGGCTGCTCCTCTCAATAACCATTTTTCTCCTTGCACTCTTTACCCACCCCATATTCATTTTTAAGGCTTTAAATTCATATTATGCATACATTTTTAATGTTTAACTGTTGTGTAAACCAATAAGCTAAGGTGATATTGCACTGGTTGGTATATTGTACCCTAACTACATAACTGTCAGCTATCTAGAAAGTTGAATTAAAATTCGCCAAGCTGTACTACGTACTATATAGGTTACCTTTCTCTACATCTTTACCCATTGCATTTTAGCCCTTCACACAACATCCTCACATCTCCAGGGTAATATAGTTCTTGACTTGACTGCTACAGGAGTGTGTGACATGTTCTCGGTGATGTGCTCTCTTGGTTTTTTCCCCCTCATGTGAGTTGTAACTTGTAGATCGGCCTCTCTTCCTGATGTACAGTCGTGATCTTACCTTCACTGTAACCTTCTATTTTAGTGACATGAGATAAGGTCATGTGACTCAAAGCAAGGCATAATACATTTTGTTTAGCACTTCGCTGAATTGAGCTGGAATCATTAATTTCGATGAAAAGCTTAACACCTCGCCAATTGGACTCAAACCTATAATCTCCAAATAGATGTCTGTCACTTATCTTCTTAAACTGCTGGGCCACTTATCATTTGTAGTACATTTTCCCCTCTCATTATATGATGGAATTGCATTTCAATCTGCTGGAAGAGCCACGTTAGTTTAGCAATGATTTTGTGATTTTATTATAACTATAATTACTCAGCTAGTGACGAATACTATCAAAACATAAATCAGAACACATTATTCAGCACCAGACACAAGCAGCTTCAGGAACTGATGGTACAGCAAATCTAATTACTGATTTTATTACATGACCATGAGCATTCACCCAATGAAACAATAAGAGTGCAAAAGGGCAGAAAAATATCTTGGCTCAGCCACACAGTAGTTTCCACGTGCACTAGCACTCCCATTGTTGTAAATAGGAGAAACTGCAGCGCAGCAAACCCGTTTTATGGTTTACTCAACCACTGATGTTACTTTGCAGTATTTTTATCAATGTGTTTTGAATGCAATATTTGTATTCAACCTTCAGACACATGCAATGAGACAGAAAACTCGCTTTCCCATACATTGCTAGCACAGTTTTGTGCCCACTTGTCCCTGCAAGACAAGTCTCTCATTTGGGCTATGCCACCAAGGTAAGGTGCTAAATGAAGGCAAACAATCTCGCAAACAGCATGTAAAGCAAGGGAGAGGGAGAGTCACTCACATTCATCGTGTGTACCCTGGCAGACAATGCAACAACAACAACAAGATTACATTTGTATGCTCTCCCGCAGCACTGCACTGAAGTGTCAGCCTAGCATATGACCTGAAAGACCCAACATTGTCCTTGAATCCACATCCTCCTGACTTTACTGCCCATTGAGCCAGGCTGACATCTGGGTATTCTCCATAAAGAATATCAACCCTCCAATCAGTGCAGTACTCTCATAATACTGACAGTACTGGTGTCATCTTAGACGTCCTACAAAATTAACTTCATACCAAAAAAATCAACCTTTTTTAAATAAAAAGAATGTTATACAAGAACTTTGCTTTACTTTCCATTCCTCAGCCTCTAAGTCATGAGGCCAATTGTAGACTCCTTCTTCACTGAGATCAGCTAATTCAGCATAAAAATTAAGTGAACCTGTGATATTTCAGGATCTATGGCATAGTACAGCACTGGAAGTGATTTTGCCCAGTGTTCGATTAGGACGTTATAGTTGATGCATTTTAATGCATTAAACTAGGAAGTGATGCTGAATGAACAATTGGTGGTTCCACAGCTTGACTGAACCCAAAGGAACAAAAATGCCTCTAGCAATCGGGGCATCAGTGGCACAGAGGTGAGCTAAACTGTCTCAGAGGTGAGAGAAAAACACATAACGGCTCAACATATTATAATCATAACACAAAAAAGCGGAGAACAACAAAGCATCAAACCTACTCCATCCACAGTCCATACACAATGCACCCAATTATACAGTTCATCTGATCTATTATTCTATCTCTTGGGAGAATGGCTTGCATAGAAATTCCCTGAACCATATTTTTTTTAAAAAAAAAGATAACTGTGCATGGATGACTCAAAAGAGTCACTGGCAGAAGTTTGGAAGTAGATTGTTTGCTTTTCCTTTCATTCTACGGATTTAAGAGAAAACACAGAAATACTAGAAATAGGAAGAATAGGGATTGTTCTGGTTCAGGGACCATTTTCTCTTTCCTGACCTACAAAACAATGTTTCGCTATAAACAAAAATTGACTAGTGGAGAGAAAAACGTCTATGGAGGAAATCATTCCCACTTTACACATGTTTGCCTTCTGACAAGTAGACCATAAAGTGATATTGACAAGTTCTTCAGAGGCATCTATAGTCTGAATTATGCCTTCAATGCTACCCTTCCAATCAGATTGCAGAGTGAACTAAAATGAGGGAAGAGAAGAGAGGTAATCTGCGTTCACCAAATGAATGAATTAAATTACCCGGCTGATTTATTTTTTATTTTCATGTTAAATGATTTCCAGACAATTGCAGTTTCCAATTAATCATGAAAAACAATATATTTGGAATTGAGATGCTGATTTAGTAACCCGGAGCCCACCAGTTTTGTGACATTTTGAAGCCGTACATGAATGAATACACTTGTTAAATCATCCAGAATAATTCTGAATTGCACAATTCGCAATGCCAAAACTGTACCATTGGAGTCTGCACATTTTCTTTTATACAGCACTTACTTATTGTTCAGTTTGCTTTCGAAATTACTTTCACATCAATCATGCAATCAGCCACACACAAAAAAATCTGACACCAGATGATATGCATGTAACAAGATGAGCGTGATGGACTGTAAAGTATGTATTACCACAAGGATGTGTATGTATCTTCCATACCACATCCAGAGTTTCTGCTGTGAATCAGAGTGACATTTATGGTGCTATAACAATGATCACATCTGGAAATTATGCTCACTTTTAACAGAAATCTACATCTGTTTCAGTAAAGAAAATATGCGAGTAGTTACATTTACTGTTGCACTGCTAAAATGATGCTGATAATAGCTGCATTTTTCTTTTCAAGCGTAATTTAACACCACTGTTGAACAGGCGTTTGATCTTGCATTAACTTAAGCTGAGCCAGACATACATTACAAAATCCCACTTTCATCATTGAAGTTAGAAAAACACATTCATCATAAAAGTTACAAAAACAATGTACAGATTTTAATCAAATTTAGATTACATTTAGACTATTAGTGAGAGGCTGCTTACTGCTTCCATTTTGAGTGTTTATTTTGGCTTTTTACCTGGGTAACCAATCTAAAACCTACAAATATTTAGCCTTTTAAAGCCTTGCTGCAAGGAAACTATGGGGTGGGTGGAGGGTGGGGGGGGGGTGGAATACTTGGTATGTGACAATTATTAGTCATGATATTTTTCAAACTGCATACATTTTGCCTCTATGTTTACATAAGGATATGTTGTGCCTGTAATCATACTGGTTCTTTAATGCTCTCCGATGAGAACAGGAACTACTTGTGGTACAGAATCCACAGCATTCAGTTCTTTCCTAACTAAGTTACAATCATCCTTCAAGGTCTTTTAGAAATCACGTCACTCCTCATTAGTCAAGAATAACTTTAACTGCCTTAGGAAACATTATCATCTCAAACGTTATCCTAAACTAAATGGTTCTGAATGTTCTGTTGAGAAAATGGTGCTTTACTCAATAAATGTACCTATCCTCCTTTATAGGAACCCAGGAGACTTGTGCAGACCAACCACTGATGATGATATTCATAGAGCCACAGAATGAGGAAAATACCCAGAGACATCATCCAGCGATAAGTAGCATTCTTATGAATGATAGGAAGGCAGCATTTGACAATCCCTAAAGTATTAAGATAGAATTCAGGAGTATTTGCAGGAGCGGTAGAGCTTAGTGGTTTCTGCATTGCTACATTAATTCAAGTTAGGAAAGGATCATGTAAAGAGCTCCATTAATTGCCCAACTTCTTTATTATAGGCTAAATATAAGGTCTACAGTCTATAAGGTTTTGACATTGAGGCTACAGAAAGTATGGAGGTTAGGATTTGATGATAATAATCCTTGCATTTGATACAGCGCCTTATCACGTCTTCGAGATGTCTCAAAGCGCTTCACAAAATACACTGTAAAGTGAAATGACTATATTTTGTAGGGGAAGCACAGCAGCCAATTGCGTCCCACAGACAGTCGTGGATTGAGTGACCAAATTATTATTATTATTATTATTTTGAAGGAATTATCACCTCCGGAAAAGCGATTTGCCAATCGACTAACAACTGGGTTCCTACTTACTGCTAGGTAAACAGAGGCGTGTGGAAGAAGGAAATTTGCCCAACATTTTGCCTGCCAGGAATTGATCCCAAGTCTCTCGCTTGCGAGGCGAGTTCTCTAACCACTGAGCTACAGGACTCCACAAACTGCACCCAAACTGGGTTAAACTTTATAAACAATGATTTTTTTAGTAATGAATCTACTATTTACCTAATTTCAGAAAGGATTAGATGAACTTTGGTGATAGCCAAGGACACAGCACGCACAGCTTGGTTTTCTTCATTAAGTGGATAGAAAGATTGAACGTATCTGAACTGGTTTATTACCAGTGCAGTCATTTTCAATCTTTTAATAAAGTCAATATAGACTGATGAATAGTGCTGGAGGAAGGTGATCACCACCCCAGGTCAGTATGGTTGAAAAAGATTGCAGAGGTAGGGTGTGGTGAGACAATCAAGGAACATAAAGCGATTGCTGTCAAACGTAGTGACTGTTTTTGTAGAGAAACATAACAGCCTTTTGCACCAGAAAGAACTCACAAAGAGTGATCAATGACCATTTAATTTCAAAGATTGTTGCTCAAGACACAGGGCGAAATCTCTCTGAAGCATTTATCTGAATCAGGCAGATGGGACTTTGATTAAATATCTCACCTTTGACAATACAGCACTCTTCCAGTACTGCATTAGAAAAGATGTTAAACCGAGGTCCCATCTGCCTGTTCAGGTGGATGTTAAAGATCCCATGGCACTATTTGAAGAGATGGACGTTTCTCCTGGTGTCTTGGTCAACAATCCCCCAAATAAAATTGATCACTCACTCCATGGCTGTCTGTGGGACACTGATGTGTGCAAACTGGCTGCCGCATATGACCCACAAAATAGTCAATCCACTTTACAGTATATTCTGTGAAGCGATTTGAAAAGTCTCAACAACGTGAAAAGGCGCTATATAAAATGCAAGGATTATTATTTATTATTAGTGTCAGCCTTGACAATAAATTTAAATCACAACAGGGGATTAGAATCTCAAGTTTCTGACTCGGAGGCAAAAATGCTGCTGAGGTAATCTGACCCTATATGGGTATTTGTCGAGAAAATCTGAATATAGCAGGCTATAAAACAAACTGGGGATATCAGAAATTATAACAATGATAATAATAATCCTTGCATTTGGTATAGCGCCTTTCATATCAGGAGGATGTCCCAAAGTGCTTCACAGGATATACTGAAAAGCTGAGTGACAGTGTTTGTAAGTGGACAACCTGCATAGATGAAATTGCAAAATCTCTATAAGAGTTTTACTATCAGGTGGACTAGACACATTGAATAACAATACTGATAGGATCAGTCAGCCTTCAGAAGCCTTCCACTCTTTGCCAGGGAGAATAGATACCGCCAAGATTATTTTGATTTTGCTACATTTTATTGTTGCATGATTTTCCTTTGTGCATGGATAGGAGTAGAAGGGTGATGCATATTGTTGGATGGGGCATATGCATGATCTTACAGAGATTACAGTTCCTTCATGTTTATATTTCTATTATATTATATAGAAAATAATGCAATTTAATTTGAAAATATTGATAATTTTGTAGGATTTTTGTAAATGGA
>NW_024704779.1:694731-699401 GCF_018977255.1 Callorhinchus milii | reverse complement strand
TAGGGTTAGGGTTAGGGTTAGGGTTAGGGTTAGGGTTAGGGTTAGGGTTAGGGTTAGGGTTAGGGTTAGGGTTAGGGTTAGGGTTAGGGTTAGGGTTAGGGTTAGGGTTAGGGTTAGGGTTAGGGTTAGGGTTAGGGTTAGGGTTAGGGTTAGGGTTAGGGTTAGGGTTAGGGTTAGGGTTAGGGTTAGGGTTAGGGTTAGGGTTAGGGTTAGGGTTAGGGTTAGGGTTAGGGTTAGGGTTAGGGTTAGGGTTAGGGTTAGGGTTAGGGTTAGGGTTAGGGTTAGGGTTAGGGTTAGGGTTAGGGTTAGGGTTAGGGTTAGGGTTAGGGTTAGGGTTAGGGTTAGGGTTAGGGTTAGGGTTAGGGTTAGGGTTAGGGTTAGGGTTAGGGTTAGGGTTAGGGTTAGGGTTAGGGTTAGGGTTAGGGTTAGGGTTAGGGTTAGGGTTAGGGTTAGGGTTAGGGTTAGGGTTAGGGTTAGGGTTAGGGTTAGGGTTAGGGTTAGGGTTAGGGTTAGGGTTAGGGTTAGGGTTAGGGTTAGGGTTAGGGTTAGGGTTAGGGTTAGGGTTAGGGTTAGGGTTAGGGTTAGGGTTAGGGTTAGGGTTAGGGTTAGGGTTAGGGTTAGGGTTAGGGTTAGGGTTAGGGTTAGGGTTAGGGTTAGGGTTAGGGTTAGGGTTAGGGTTAGGGTTAGGGTTAGGGTTAGGGTTAGGGTTAGGGTTAGGGTTAGGGTTAGGGTTAGGGTTAGGGTTAGGGTTAGGGTTAGGGTTAGGGTTAGGGTTAGGGTTAGGGTTAGGGTTAGGGTTAGGGTTAGGGTTAGGGTTAGGGTTAGGGTTAGGGTTAGGGTTAGGGTTAGGGTTAGGGTTAGGGTTAGGGTTAGGGTTAGGGTTAGGGGGTTAGGGTTAGGGTTAGGGTTAGGGTTAGGGTTAGGGTTAGGGTTAGGGTTAGGGTTAGGGTTAGGGTTAGGGTTAGGGTTAGGGTTAGGGTTAGGGTTAGGGTTAGGGTTAGGGTTAGGGTTAGGGTTAGGGTTAGGGTTAGGGTTAGGGTTAGGGTTAGGGTTAGGGTTAGGGTTAGGGTTAGGGTTAGGGTTAGGGTTAGGGTTAGGGTTAGGGTTAGGGTTAGGGTTAGGGTTAGGGTTAGGGTTAGGGTTAGGGTTAGGGTTAGGGTTAGGGTTAGGGTTAGGGTTAGGGTTAGGGTTAGGGTTAGGGTTAGGGTTAGGGTTAGGGTTAGGGTTAGGGTTAGGGTTAGGGTTAGGGTTAGGGTTAGGGTTAGGGTTAGGGTTAGGGTTAGGGTTAGGGTTAGGGTTAGGGTTAGGGTTAGGGTTAGGGTTAGGGTTAGGGTTAGGGTTAGGGTTAGGGTTAGGGTTAGGGTTAGGGTTAGGGTTAGGGTTAGGGTTAGGGTTAGGGTTAGGGTTAGGGTTAGGGTTAGGGTTAGGGTTAGGGTTAGGGTTAGGGTTAGGGTTAGGGTTAGGGTTAGGGTTAGGGTTAGGGTTAGGGTTAGGGTTAGGGTTAGGGTTAGGGTTAGGGTTAGGGTTAGGGTTAGGGTTAGGGTTAGGGTTAGGGTTAGGGTTAGGGTTAGGGTTAGGGTTAGGGTTAGGGTTAGGGTTAGGGTTAGGGTTAGGGTTAGGGTTAGGGTTAGGGTTAGGGTTAGGGTTAGGGTTAGGGTTAGGGTTAGGGTTAGGGTTAGGGTTAGGGTTAGGGTTAGGGTTAGGGTTAGGGTTAGGGTTAGGGTTAAGGTTAGACCCTAACCCTAACCCTAAACCTAACCCTAAACCTGACCCTGAACCTAACCCTAACCCTAACCCTAACCCTAAACCCTAACCCTAACCCTAACCCTAACCCTAACCCTAACCCTAACCCTAACCCTAACCCTAACCCTAACCCTAACCCTAACCCTAACCCTAACCCTAACCCTAACCCTAACCCTAACCCTAACCCTAACCCTAACCCTAACCCTAACCCTAACCCTAACCCTAACCCTAACCCTAACCCTAACCCTAACCCTAACCCTAACCCTAACCCTAACCCTAACCCTAACCCTAACCCTAACCCTAACCCTAAC
Organism: Callorhinchus milii; assembly: GCF_018977255.1. NCBI lineage: Eukaryota > Metazoa > Chordata > Chondrichthyes > Chimaeriformes > Callorhinchidae > Callorhinchus > Callorhinchus milii. Next base: position 697,347 of record NW_024704779.1, on the reverse strand, counting down.
CCTAACCCTAACCCTAACCCTAACCCTAACCCTAACCCTAACCCTAACCCTAACCCTAACCCTAACCCTAACCCTAACCCTAACCCTAACCCTAACCCTAACCCTAACCCTAACCCTAACCCTAACCCTAACCCTAACCCTAACCCTAACCCTAACCCTAACCCTAACCCTAACCCTAACCCTAACCCTAACCCTAACCCTAACCCTAACCCTAACCCTAACCCTAACCCTAACCCTAACCCTAACCCTAACCCTAACCCTAACCCTAACCCTAACCCTAACCCTAACCCTAACCCTAACCCTAACCCTAACCCTAACCCTAACCCTAACCCTAACCCTAACCCTAACCCTAACCCTAACCCTAACCCTAACCCTAACCCTAACCCTAACCCTAACCCTAACCCTAACCCTAACCCTAACCCTAACCCTAACCCTAACCCTAACCCTAACCCTAACCCTAACCCTAACCCTAACCCTAACCCTAACCCTAACCCTAACCCTAACCCTAACCCTAACCCTAACCCTAACCCTAACCCTAACCCTAACCCTAACCCTAACCCTAACCCTAACCCTAACCCTAACCCTAACCCTAACCCTAACCCTAACCCTAACCCTAACCCTAACCCTAACCCTAACCCTAACCCTAACCCTAACCCTAACCCTAACCCTAACCCTAACCCTAACCCTAACCCTAACCCTAACCCTAACCCTAACCCTAACCCTAACCCTAACCCTAACCCTAACCCTAACCCTAACCCTAACCCTAACCCTAACCCTAACCCTAACCCTAACCCTAACCCTAACCCTAACCCTAACCCTAACCCTAACCCTAACCCTAACCCTAACCCTAACCCTAACCCTAACCCTAACCCTAACCCTAACCCTAACCCTAACCCTAACCCTAACCCTAACCCTAACCCTAACCCTAACCCTAACCCTAACCCTAACCCTAACCCTAACCCTAACCCTAACCCTAACCCTAACCCTAACCCTAACCCTAACCCTAACCCTAACCCTAACCCTAACCCTAACCCTAACCCTAACCCTAACCCTAACCCTAACCCTAACCCTAACCCTAACCCTAACCCTAACCCTAACCCTAACCCTAACCCTAACCCTAACCCTAACCCTAACCCTAACCCTAACCCTAACCCTAACCCTAACCCTAACCCTAACCCTAACCCTAACCCTAACCCTAACCCTAACCCTAACCCTAACCCTAACCCTAACCCTAACCCTAACCCTAACCCTAACCCTAACCCTAACCCTAACCCTAACCCTAACCCTAACCCTAACCCTAACCCTAACCCTAACCCTAACCCTAACCCTAACCCTAACCCTAACCCTAACCCTAACCCTAACCCTAACCCTAACCCTAACCCTAACCCTAACCCTAACCCTAACCCTAACCCTAACCCTAACCCTAACCCTAACCCTAACCCTAACCCTAACCCTAACCCTAACCCTAACCCTAACCCTAACCCTAACCCTAACCCTAACCCTAACCCTAACCCTAACCCTAACCCTAACCCTAACCCTAACCCTAACCCTAACCCTAACCCTAACCCTAACCCTAACCCTAACCCTAACCCTAACCCTAACCCTAACCCTAACCCTAACCCTAACCCTAACCCTAACCCTAACCCTAACCCTAACCCTAACCCTAACCCTAACCCTAACCCTAACCCTAACCCTAACCCTAACCCTAACCCTAACCCTAACCCTAACCCTAACCCTAACCCTAACCCTAACCCTAACCCTAACCCTAACCCTAACCCTAACCCTAACCCTAACCCTAACCCTAACCCTAACCCTAACCCTAACCCTAACCCTAACCCTAACCCTAACCCTAACCCTAACCCTAACCCTAACCCTAACCCTAACCCTAACCCTAACCCTAACCCTAACCCTAACCCTAACCCTAACCCTAACCCTAACCCTAACCCTAACCCTAACCCTAACCCTAACCCTAACCCTAACCCTAACCCTAACCCTAACCCTAACCCTAACCCTAACCCTAACCCTAACCCTAACCCTAACCCTAACCCTAACCCTAACCCTAACCCTAACCCTAACCCTAACCCTAACCCTAACCCTAACCCTAACCCTAAACCCTAACCCTAACCCTAACCCTAACCCTAACCCTAACCCTAACCCTAACCCTAACCCTAACCCTAACCCTAACCCTAACCCTAACCCTAACCCTAACCCTAACCCTAACCCTAACCCTAACCCTAACCCTAACCCTAACCCTAACCCTAACCCTAACCCTAACCCTAACCCTAACCCTAACCCTAACCCTAACCCTAACCCTAACCCTAACCCTAACCCTAACCCTAACCCTAACCCTAACCCTAACCCTAACCCTAACCCTAACCCTAACCCTAACCCTAACCCTAACCCTAACCCTAACCCTAACCCTAACCCTAACCCTAACCCTAACCCTAACCCTAACCCTAACCCTAACCCTAACCCTAACCCTAACCCTAACCCTAACCCTAACCCTAACCCTAACCCTAACCCTAACCCTAACCCTAACCCTAACCCTAACCCTAACCCTAACCCTAACCCTAACCCTAACCCTAACCCTAACCCTAACCCTAACCCTAACCCTAA